>NC_089840.1:59644583-59944583 GCF_035609145.1 Eleutherodactylus coqui | reverse complement strand
GGTTAATGGGAACTTATCACACAATTTTTTTACTAGTTGAAACCAGATAGTGAAATATATTCCATTTTCTTATTAGTATTTAATTTCTAATTCGAGATCTTTTAAATTCTTCTTTTTATACATGACTATGGGGGTGACCATTCTGCTACATATGGAAATATGCTTTACAGCAGTTACATCGACTGTAGATGCAATAAACAGGAGGGAACCTATTGACTTCTGTGGGAGAGTGTTGCGAGCATGCTTTGTGACCTGTGCAGAGGTCATTGTGCAGGATGGGGGGTGGTGGGGGACAGGTAAGCTACGACCATGACTTATTGCGAATGGTGGCTTATGTGTTATCTAGCCTCTCAAGACTCCCACTGATCAGCCGTTTAAAAAGGGCTACATTGCCCGGAATAGTGCTGTAGCCTCTTCACTGCATACCAGACACAGCACCATATATTTTATAGCAGTGGTGCCTGGTATAGCAGCTCAGCCTCATTCACTTGAGTGGGACCGAGATGCTCTAGTGGGACCGACCATGTGGCGAATTACCTTGATGTCACTGGTCTGAGAAGAAACTGCGGTGAAGCTTATCATTCAGATACCAAAAGAGTTTTCCAGGCAGCGCAGGCTGTCAGTGTCAGGATACACTGGGTTCGAAGTAGAAGCCGCTTCTCTGACCCCTGTGTAGTGGCCAGTGCTTGTAATCGCAGACATAGCTCTCATTGAAATCAGAGCTGATCCGGCAATTACGAGCACAGCTGAGATTGAGAGTATGAGTTTGAGGGTGCATTCACACGAGCGTAGGCGTATTTACGTTCGCACGAGCGCAGCGTATAATCGCCGGAAAGAACGTTTTTCGCCGATCACGACCAGAGCTAGAAAGCGTATTTTCGTTTGTTCCTACTTTTCAAACGGTCTTTTCGGCCATCGAATATGCATTGGCGCGTATTTCGGTCGCATATGTTCCGGTTTTTTTTCGGGTTGCCGTTTTTACGCGCCGTAAAATCGCCCGTGCGAACGAATACATTGGAAACCAATGCCTCAGATGGTCACGTTTATACGATTAGGCGCAAAAACGCGCCGTTTATGCGCTCGTGTGAACGCACCCTTACAGGTGCTTTGCTCATTAAATAAAGGCACACAAAGGCTGGTTACTGAATATCTATTCTGAGGAAATATTGATTAGCGTGAAGCATGCCTTGATGCAAACAATAATCAGAAGACCTCGAAGACATGTTATAGAGAAGCGTGCAGCTGAAAAAGGTTACAAAAGCATAGACAAATACCTAAATGAATATTTTCGTTTCAACAGGTTTTATTAGGAATTTCCAGAGATATAGCAGGGATGTATAACATTCTGAAGTCCCCGCGCAGGGGGCTAAATGTTGCTTATTTAGAGCACTATAAATTTTATTATAACATTGTACTCATAAATGGAGTACCGGGAAGGGATAACAAAGGAAACACAACAGTGGGGTCGTCAAGGATCTATATCATTTCCCTAGTAACTGCATATTAAATAACCTTAGTCCTGAGACTTCTAGGTAGTCAATCCAAGCTTGCCATGTATTTAGGAAATTGGTTAAGGAATTCGTTCTGACTGCGTGAATTCTTTCGTATAACATAATTTTTTAATTGCAACTTTGTATTTCTTTTAGCAAACTCTGAATGGGACTCAGCATTTGCTCAGAATATATACTGTTAGGCCGCTCTCACACAGGTCGCGTTTTAGCGGGCGTTTGAAACACCCACAAAAAAATGCTGTACTGAGCCTCCATTGATTTCTCAGACGAGTGTTTTAGCGTGGCTTTTCTAACACTGCACTAAGTGAATGCTGCATGTTCCATTTTAGTGTGTTTCAGCGCTTTTTAATGCACCACAATGATGGGTTGCGTTGAAAATGCCTTTGAATGCATTTGAAAATGCCTTTCCAGAACGCTGTAAAACGCTGCTTTCTACAAACGCCTGTGTGAGAGTGACCTTAGAGTACATGCAGACATAATTAAATTAATACATTAGATATTTGTATAACAAAGGCTCCTTGTCCACATAAAACCTCCTTATCGTCCTCGATAATGAGTCATACTTGAGGTGTGTATCTTTTTACCTTGCTGTGTCCATGGCTCCAGTACCTATGAAACTAGCAAACATTCCACACATAGCTGTGCAATCCCGATCAGCTGATCCTCAAAGATTGAAAGGAGTATTTATGTAACAATAACAGTTAACCGAGAGTCCACATCAAGATTACTCTGCTGCCACCTAGTGGCTGGCTAAGTGTAAAATGAAGTTTGATTTACTTCGGTGTCTTGGTAATCAGATATGGGTACAGAAACTTAGCATAGGGGTATTATGGAGCAACTGATTTGATTAGGAACTTACATAATTAGATATTCCTTAATTTAATGGTATTACTAGAATTATTAATTTTCAAGATCAAGTGATGAAAAAACAACCCTGGAATGTTTCATTCAGCAGCATTGTCCTCCACGGCTTGTTAGCTGAACAAGTTTTTTGGAGCAGTTCGATAGGGTTGTTTCATACACAGCATTTTTGCAAAAAAAAAAAAAGTTGCCATTTTTAATGCGCAGTTTCTTGAGCCAAAGCAAGAAAAGAATTCAAAAGGAATGGAAAATACAAAGGAAAGACTTAAAGGTGCATTTACACACACAGATGATCGCTCACAATTCTTCAAAAACTGACAGTTTTGAGTGATCATTTTGCATAGGTACTAATGGACTAAATCAGCCCTTTAGTACTTCATTTCATGTATTTAGAGAACAGCGCGTGGTCTTTCCTCTAAATACATCACTATTGTTCTTCAGGGGCACAGTGTTTGTTAACAGCTGTTAAAGAATGTTATCAGCTGTTATCAGCGCTGCCCGCGGAGAACACAGTGGGTAATGGTGTATCTTGTCTCCATCAGAAGGATGGGCAGAGACCTAGTGACACACAGTTTATGCCCAGTTAATGCCCTGTAGCTCCTGATTGGCTAGGGGGCCGGCTTGCCATGGCTTCACTGTTAGGCTTAGGGCTGGAGGTTTACGGTTAAGATGAAGGTTAGAATTAGGCTGGAGTTTTAGGGTTAGGGTTAGCATTAGGGTTAGGACCACTGCAGTGCCAAGCATGAAAGCACAGGAGCAAGGAAGGGACATGGGAGAGCCCCGCGGTGAGTGACAGGAGGCGCCCCTGTGAAGCGCCGCAGGAAACTCAGCCGGGGCAAGGGGCAGCACAGGAGCGGCGTAGGGACAAGCCAGGGAGGCGGGGTGAGTCACAGGAGCTGGCCCTGTGAAGCGGCGCAGAATGACAGGAGCACTGACGCGGGGAAAGTGCCAGCACTGGAGCGCTGACAGGACAAGGAAGAGCGGAGGGGTAACTTACAGGATATGGGAGGTGTCTGTGCTCAGCTGCTCCCCCGGGATACTGCCATGGATGGATGAATGGTTTGTGGTGGCCGCCAGACGCATACTCCCTGCCCACAGTCCCCAGTGCCCTGGCATGTCCACTCCCAGGCCATTGTGGTCCTCAACCTCCGCAATGTTACCCTACCTCTCCCCGCTGGGAGGCTCTGCTGCACAGAGAGCGACTGCCCTTCTTCTCCCTGGTGGCACTCCTTAGCCCAGGTTACAGCGGCCTCCATACACCGCCCTCAAGCAGCCAATTACATGTGGGAGTGTGAGCAGGGCTTTCCCTGTCACTGATGCATGTCTCCACTCATCCCTTCTGGAGGAGACAAGATGCACCAGTACCAATGGACAAAAAGTGCATGGTAAGTGCACGATGGGCGCACATTTACACACAACGATTGTCACTCAAAAGATGGCTTTTGAGCGATAATTGTTGTGGGTAAAAGGGCCTTTATACTTCTCCTTCCTGATAGATCGACTCAGGCACGTAGCTGAAGACTCATGAGTTGTGCTGAAAAAGTGCAGCTTGTCTCCTCACACCAGCTTCTTTTTATGGTTGCTGGCTGTGGTCCGCCAGGAACCTTCCGCTGAATTCCTGGGTATCATACTTGTTGAAGAACCTTTCCTGATGTGGCAGACTTAAATAGAGTCGTGCAGCTCTAGAATACCTCTAAATAACGCAGTTACCCTATAATGGTCAGATACCAATTCTACACAATGATAGTGAATATAGTCCATTTTCGTTTTTCTTCTCTATCTGGGCCCAGATCACCATGAGGACATTTTTCTAGCCATAAATCATCTATGCACACAAATGCTCCCTCCTGCCAATATTCCCTATTCTCAGTGTTCCCTATACACTAATATTACCTGACTTGGCAACCCCCCACATGGTATAGCGCCTCCGCTTGCAACCACCCATATCATTATTATGTCTTCCTATCTGACCCCCACATGGTTATAGTGCACCATTTGTGACCTCCACACTGCTATGGTGCACCCCTCTATGTTCACTACGCAGTTATAGTGTGCTTCTCCATGTGTTCCCGTTTTCTTACAGTAAGGGCCCTTTCCCACGAGCATATATCAGACGGCATTTTCACGGCCGGCCGATATACGCTATCATCTGGGGTGTAGAAGCTTGTGAACGGGCGCATAAATCTACCGTTTGTGCGCCTGTAAACAGAGGGTTGGCCCCGGCGCATATATGCTGAGGTCAACATGCCGCCACCCCTTTCCCCTCCCTCCCCATCGCAGGCCCCCTTTGCTCTCCTCCCCGCTCATTCTTTGCAATGGGAGGGGGCGGGATGGGGCGGAGCTAAGCATTGTCCCATCCCACCTCCTCCTATTGATGGCTATGGACAAGGGGCGGGGAGAGGGCGGGAGCTTAGCTCTGCCCCCATCCCATTGCAAACAACGAATGGGGAGGAGAGCAGGGTTGAGCCTGCATGGGGGAAGGAGAGCAGAAGGAGGGAGTTTAGCAGCCACACTGCTAAACTTCCTCTCATCTACGGCCGCTGCCATGGGCTCCCATAGGAGCCCATGCAGCGGCCAACATATTCCTGCCCAAAACATAGTTCCAGGACTATCTTTTGGGCCCGACGTAAAAATGCCCGACGCTACATTGGCCGGCCGGGTGCTTTTACGTCTCAGAAATACGGCCATGTGATCTGATGCATTGGAATCCAATGCATCACATCAAAGTGTATATAAGCCGGCCGGCTGATATACACTCATGGGAAAGAGCCCTTATACTGCACAGTTTTGTGACCCCCGCCAGTCATATGGCAGGACTCTGTGAACAACTCCCACTACCTACACTGCAACTCTGCTATCTTAACTGAGATCTTCACTCAGCTGCTGCTGCCTGCGCACCCAATTTTCTCCCTAGCCATCCTGCACTGAGTGCAGAAGATTGGGGGGAGGAGCAGGGTGCTTGGGCAGCGGCAGATGAGTGAAGATGTCAGTAAAGATAGCAGAGTTGCGATGCAAGAACAGGATCACATGCAGATTGGTGACAACGCTGGCTGCTACAGCAACAAGAGGCGCCGTAGGGCCCCGTCACAGTTGCAACCCCTGCAAACCCTATAGCTATCCCACTGGATCCACTAACGAGCTTGGCTCAAAAGCTATATCACAAACTGCAATTGTGTTTTTCCAAAAACCTGTGTGATGCCACCCTTTGTTGAGCCTGTATGGTCATGGATGAATAGGAGGGCATTAGTTTCAGATTAGTTTTTATAATGTTATTTTAATGTGTAATTCTGGACTGATGTTTGGACTCTTCTAATCTTTCTACAGATAGATTCTTCACTTTTGCTACTACAAAACCCATTGTAATAGCAGCATTACATTGTAGCATGACATGTAACCCAACAGGCAATCGATCCTGTGGGGCCATCTATCGCTCAGCAGTAGAATTGACTGTACAGTTTTGTGAAAACATAAAGCACAAACTCTGACACTATTATTTAGGGCCAAAACAGACGGACGTGATTTCCTCATATTTTGCAGCCATGAAAATTGCGCCCGCGAAACCTAGTGAAACGAAACCATTCATTTCCTTGGTTTTGTTTTGACTGGCGGGATTCTCGCGTGTTAATACTATATTTCTGCTCATAGTTGACCTACATTAGATTTTGACACAAGTCCTAAAAGCAGAAAAGAACCAAATCAAACAAATGAGTAAAAAAATACATTAGACTTGGTAATATATTTATTGAGAAAAATGATCCAATATCACATTTGTATGAGTGGTAAAAGTATGTGAACCTTTGCTTTCAGTATCCGGTGTGATCCGCTTGTGCAGCTAGTCCGGTAATTGTTGATTAGTCCTGCACATCAGCTTAGAGGAATTTTAGCCCATTTGTCCGTACAAAACAGCTTCAAATCGTTATGTTGGTGGGTTTCCACCCATGAACTGCTCGCTTCAGGTCCTTCCACAATATTTCTGTAGGTTTAACCCCTTCAAGACCATGCTTTTAATGCTTTAAAGGGGTTGTGTCACCACAAAAAAAAAAATGTAACGGTTGGACATAAGAAAAAACAGCAAAAGAGAGCATACTCACCTGTCCCCTGGGACACAGCTGAGCAGCTCTCGCAACCGGAATGTACGTCTGCGGGAAGTCAGGTGACCGCTGCAGCCAATCAAAGACCATAGTGTCACAATCCAGAGTTCCTGGCATCAGTGGCCATATCCTGGGCACCGTGATGCAAGTAGTTCTGGATGGCGATGCTGCGGCCTCTTTTACATGCCGTAAAATGAGGCCCCCTTTACATGCCGGGAAAGGAGCTCCCAGAGCCATTTAGCTTTGTGCTGAAGACAAGTACGCTCCCTTATCCCATGCCTAACCATTACATTTTTATTGCACTGACACAACCCCTTTAATGACCACAAGAGATTTTGGAAATCTGCTATGAGTCACGTTAAGGGCTTATTCACACAAACGATAGTCCTACGTGCGTTTGGTGCGATGTGATGCGCACAAAAGTCGCACGAATATGAAATCCATGCCACAAATCTATTGTGAAAATCAGATTTTGATGAATGCCTGTTTTTTAAATAAAACCAGCCACCCAGTCACACCTGATTGTCATCGCATTCACTGAAAACGGCAGACTCTAATTTCACCTTCGAATTATCCGCTAATCCTAAAGGTTCACATACTTGTGCTGCTCACAAAAATGGGATTTTGGATCATTTTCCTCAATAAATAAATGACTGAACGTGCTTTTAGATGGAGAGAATGAGCAAACGGTGTCAGGCTTCTTTCACACCAGCGTTATGTCGTGGCTATTTTGTCACATCTGAAGCAATGGATTCCAATGCATCCGTTCAGATGAGCGATTTTCCGGCACGTTAGAACGGCAGTTCAGAAAAGATAGTGCCTGCGCATGGCCGGAAAATATAGAGCTTGTCCTTTCTTTTGCCGGAATACGTAGCCGGTTCCCATAAACTCCTATAGGAGCCAATGAGAGCCGTTGAAAAGAGGAGGGGGAGGAAGGTGGGAGGAGTTTAGCAATGGGTTGCATTGCTGATGTCCCTTCCACTCTCTTTGCTGGCAGCTCCCATAGGCTGGGGAGAAAAGGGAGGGAAACTAGTAAGGCAAGCACTGCTAAAGTCCCTCCCCCTCTCTTTGCCGACAGCTCTGTGGGAGCTTCTATTGCCACAATCAGCCAGCAAAGCGAGGGAGAGACTTTAGCAGCACTAAGGTCTTTCCCCCAGGCCGACGGAATTTCATGTTGCGGTGTATATACGCCGCAGTCTGGCTGTCTGAATGGGTAAGAAAACGTGAAATTTAGCCATAACCTGTTTGCGTCTTTCTCTCCTTAATGCGATTTTCGGCCGTGATGCGGGCGACCGAAAATAACAATGCCCGTGTGAAAGGGTCCTCACAGTTTGCTCAGTCCTTCGGTTTAAACATTTAAACCGGCGCGGGTGACAGGTGAGTTGCGGCGGGGAGCGGGGGGGGGGGGGGGGGGAGAGATACTCGGCTAAGGCACTACTCGCTCGAGTAATGTGCCTTAGCGAGTTTACTCGCTCATCTCTAGTCAGTTGTTCAGTTTGCTGTAACAGTGAATGAGAACAACTGAATAAATAGTGCTCAAACCAAATGACTAGTGGACGAGTTAACGCTGATTTTTATGTGTGCATAAAATGAACAATGAATGAATAGTCAACAAATTGTCGTTCATCGTTGGCCGTGTTTATACTGAATAGTTACTTTCAAACATGCCATTTTAATGCAGTTTTTGAAGAAAGTTGTGACGTGATTAGATGAACAGTCTTGCCACCTGAGGCCCTAAAAGTGGTTCCACCCTTGGCCTATAAAAAGGCTCTCGGAGGCTCCCTGTGTGTAATGACCTCCTCTTTCTCTTGTGTAGAGCTTGTTGACCACTGGATGCCTCTACGACGTAATCGAAGAGGTTTCGCCCAGTTAACAGTGTTTTGCGAGGGGCGCATTATTGGAATCCGAGAAGCTGGATGGTCATATCGACAAATTGGTCGCCACCTGGGCCGTTCTGACCAGACTATTAGGAGGTGTTGGGACCAGTGGATGCATGAGGGCACACAAGGTAACATGACTCAGGATGCCCTCAAAAGACCTCCAGGAGAGAGGATCGTCTGATCATCTGACAAGCATGAGCAGCTCCAAGTGTCCGCCATCTAGAGACAAGTGGTACCATCTTTACAAGCCCCTGTGTCTGTCAGAACCATTTTCAGACATTTGGCAGAAGAATATTTGGTCTCACGGCACCCATTACATGTACTGCCTTTGACACCCCAACCTACCATTGCCTCCGTTTGGAGTCGTGTCATAAATTATGAAACTGCTACGGAGTGGAATTGGGTCGTCTTCAGTGACAAATCCAAGTCTAGTCTGGGCACTGACGACGGCCGTGTTCGTGTCTGGACACCTAGAGGGGAGCGCCTCAATCCTGCCTTTGCTGTGGAGCAGCACACTGCCCCCCACTGCTGGTGTGATGGCCTGGGGGTCATCACATACAACAGTTGGTCATCCCTAGTGGTGGTCCTTTCAAAGGGTCAGTTTTCTGCAATAAATTATCTATTTTCTCTGATATTGTGATCATTTATATCAGCGTTACAATCACACAGAGAAAGTATCATTCAATTCCAACGCCTTCTAGGGGCTTGATTTTATTTTTTTTTACAATGAATGTGTATCATCCAATGGAATACTTTGCAAGTTTGTTTTCTGTTAAATCCATATGAAATATGGCAGAAAAGCAGCATACAAAGATATAGTATGGCCCCCTAGACTGCTGTGGGGTCTATTGTGCGACTCAAAGGTTGTATAGTATATTTAACACATTAAGTTAATGTTTGCTACATCTTTACATAACCTTTATATATCTGGGTGGTATTATTGTATCTTGACGCCACCGGAAGTACAGGTGGAGCCAAGATACAAGGTGTTTGACAGGGGGTTGACGCCCCCTGTTGGTGATTGGCTGCACGCCACTGTCCCCTTTCTCGGGCTCACAGGTCCTGCTTCCGTGTCTCGGAAGTGGCGACCGCTGGCTCTCAGCAGCACAGCACCACTGTAAACTCCAGACCGCCACTGCTCAGCGCTGAGGCCCACAAGAGCGCCGTTAACTGAACACCGACGCTCAAGCGCTCCAGCCCACAGCAGCGCTGTCAACTTCGGTGCTCCACCGGTGAGAGACGCCCGTCACTGCTCCCTCGCACAGCAGCGCTCTGAACTGCAGAAGGGCCGCTCTCACCTTCCTCCACGGCGTCGTCCACTGCCCAGCAGGGCTCATAAGTCCCCCCGTCTATCACCTTACTCAACGGTGGCCAGCGGTGGCTACAGGACCTGCTCTTTTTTTTTCTATTTATTGTATAACGAGAAATGGAAGCAATAATAAGTGTTGCTGGAATTTGATTTTTGTTTTAACATTAAGTGGTTGTTTAGCTGTGAACTACTGATGGCCTATCTTCCGGAAAGGTCATCAATAGTAAATCCATGGGAATTCATTCCCAGGGACCCCTGATGATCAGCTATTTGGCAATCCACTGCACTTGTGCACTGAGCTGATTTCTACAGGAAGTAGGCAGCCCTATTCCCAGTGCAGTGGCCCAGATTGGTATTGCAGGCGAAGTTCCTATTCACTTCATTGGCAACCTGGCCTGCAATACCAACCAAGCTGAGACACTGCAGTAGGAACCGAGCTGTCTGCTTCCTATAGAAAGCAGCTCATTGCATAAGCACTCTGGCCCAGAGAAGAGCTGATCGGCAGGGGTGCTTGGGGACGGATCCTTGCTGATCTTCTATTGTGCCCTATCCCAAGCCCCTCAATAATTTACAATGGCACAACACCTTTAACTTTATAGGTGAGAGATGATAACCAATTAACCAAAGAATAACTGTGCTTTGACCTTTGGAGCGCTTCTGCTCCTTTGGCCATTTTTGGCTCCTTCCGGTAGGTAGCTGAAGATCGCCCCATATAGCTCTATATGGGGTCGTCTTCAGCTGCAGGAAGGAGAAGAAAATGGCAAATGGAGTGGAAGCACTCCATAGGTAAAAGCACAGGTACTCTTTAACTTTGTATCATACAGCATCCATGCATTCCTCTCCATGAATACTTCAAACAGGGTTACACAGAAACATAAGAAATACCGTAGGTACTTAGCACCAAAGAATTGTTAGACCACACCAACTGTGCAACCAATTTATTGGCCTCAGAAATGTCTTACATCTCATGCTGACATGTTTATTCCTCAGTAACAAGGGACAGATTCTGGTCTAGCTGGAAGTCGAAAATGGTGAACTAAAAACTTTATCAATGTCCTTGAGAAGCCATACGTAGCAGGACACTACTTACTAAAAGCTGCCCAGAATCAGATGACGAGTGCGTCTGCTTACGGAATGCGTTTATCTTTCCTAATCCAAGATGAAGCTGAGGAAGAATGGATTCCACAATTGCAGGCAGGTTTGTGAAAGTGCACATGGTGACTTTGTGAAGAAGAGTCCTTGCACATTGTGCCATCACTTCTACACATCCATGTAGAGTCGTCTTCATCTAAGTCTTCTTTTGAAGGCCTTGCAGGTTTGTTGTGAGGGCACCCCAAAGTTGATTGTACTACCGAGACTGCTTTTTTCCTTGCATAAGGGCACTCTATGATCTTGGAACGTCTACTTTCTTGATAAATACTGCTGGGATTAGTTAATTGACAAGTGTGGGAATGAGATGGAGAACAGTCTTCTTTTGAAGGCCTTGCTGGTTTGCTATGAGGATACCCTAAAGTTGATTCCAGTAGCGGGACTGCTTTTTTACTTGCATAAGGGCACTCTACGATCTTGGAGCGTCTACTTTCTTGATAAACACTGCTGGGATTCGTTAATTGACAAGTGTGGGAATGAGATGGATTGTGGGAATGTGATGGAGAACAGTCTTCGTTTGAAGGTCTTGCGGGTTTTCTTTGAGAGCAACCCAAAGTTGATTCCAGTACCGAGACTGCTTTTTTACTTACATAAGGGCACTCTAAGATCTCGGAGCGCTTACTTTCTTGATAGATACTGCTGGGATTAGTTAGATGACAATTGTGGGAATGAGATGGATTGTGGGAGTTGGACGGATTGTGTGAACGAGATGGAGAACAGGCGATTGTCACTGTTTGAATGGTCTCTTGAATATGTATTCCGGGTGCATGACATGTATGTGTGCCGTGGCAGCCTGGGCATTTGGGTTTACAAGTGATCTGTAAATGGAAGCTCTTGTTCGGATTCTGCTCGGTGTCTTTGCTGGTGCCAAGCTCTTGGCATTTCCCTGGGTTAGGCATTTTGTAAGAGGTTTTGTACTGGAATGGAGATGCAGCACAGAAGATTCCTTGGTGTTATTGATCAAGATGGTCACAGAGATGTTGATCACAGAATGTTACAAGTTGGAACGGTCATCTCTGTAAAAAAACAGAAGTATAAAATAGCTAATTGTTTTCTGTAATCAGATTTATCACAGAGGCTCTGCTGAATGATAAATCTGTGCAATTGTAAGACTGACTAGTGTGACTTTATACCACCTATAGTTTGGCATAGTTTATGCCAAATATTGCGCCAAAACTTTGGTCATGCACCCTTTTCCACAAAGCCACACTCCTTTGTCAAAAAAAGTGTCTAAAACCTATTAGAAATGTGATGCAAAATATTATAGATATTTACAATTTGCAACACAAAACTATCAATTTCTCAATATTAATTCTGCTCTAATGCTCATAAAGACTGCGGAGCTTTTTACATGACTCGATTTGAGCCTGATGTTGAGTGCCAATATCACTGTTCGTATACAGGGTCTTCTCAGAGGCTAATGCAGACTATATGGGGAAGATCGTTCATCCCCCATACCCATACACTTTAATCATTGTTAGTAGTATATCCAATTTACAGAATGGGATGCGCTGCATTAACAATGCAATCACAAAACAAATGAGTATTTGCGTGTTTGTCGGCTAATTGCAAACACTTTCTCATGAGGCAAGGATTGGGTAGCAACATAGCATAAAGGGCTGAAAAAAGACATGTCCATCCAGTACCCCCCCCCCCCCCTACAAGTCCCATAGACCCCTAAATAAACGCTGCGAATTTCACAGTGAAAAAAACTGCAGTGGGTAGTCACCCTTAAAGGAAAACAATTTCTTCCTTACTCCAATCTGGCACTCGGAATAGTCCCCAGTTCAACAATCCCTTTGAAGTTATTAATGATTATAACATATAATATTGTATCACTCAAGAATGGCACCCAGGCCCCTCTTTTATCGAATTTGCCATTACCACGTCCTCAGGCAGAGTTCCATAGTCTCACTACTCTTACAGTAAAGAACCCCCTTCTATGTTGGTGTAGAAACCTTCTTTCCTTTAGATGTAGAGGGCGCCCCCTTGTTACCATCACAGTCCTGGGTATAAACAGATCATGGGAGAGATCTCTGAAATGTCTCCTGCTATATTGATACACAATTCATAGGTCGTCCCTCAGCTGTCTTTTTTTCTAAACAAAATAATCCCAATTTTAATGCCCTCTCTGGATATTGTAGTCCGCCCATTCCATTTATTACTTTAGTTACCCGTCTTTGCACCCACTCAAGCTCTGATATGTCCTTCTTGAGTACCGGTGTCCAAAACTGTCCACAATATTCCCTGTGTGGTCAGACCAGTGCCTTGTAAAGAGGAAGAACAAATGTTCTTGTCATGCGCCCCTAGACCTCTTTTCATGCACCCTATGATCGTATTTGCCTTGGCAGCAGCTGCCTGACACTGGTTGCTCCAGTTAAGCTTACATTTAACTAAAATCCCCAAGTCCTTTTCCATATCAGGGTTTCACAGGAGGAACATTCATTTCCAATCATCAACCAGAGTAAAAGGCCTTAAGTGTATGTTCAGGCATATAGAATATGTTGTAGAACCCACTATGAAAATCCACAATTTACAGTATGATATACTCAGATTGTATTTTTTTTTTTAAATTTTATCTACGTGTAGCTGAAAAAAATCTGCATAAACTTAAAGGGGTTGTCCCGCGCCGAAACGGGTTTTTTTTTTTCAACCCCCCCCCCCCCCCCCGTTCGGCGCGAGACAACCCCGATGCAGGGACTTAAAAAAAAAACCGCTCAGCGCTTACCTGAATCCCCGCGCTCCGGTGACTTCTATACTTACCGGTGAAGATGGCCGCCGGGATCTTCTTCCTCCGTGGACCGCAGCTCTTCTGTGCGGTCCATTGCCGATTCCAGCCTCCTGATTGGCTGGAATCGGCACGTGACGGGGCGGAGCTACACGGAGCCCCATTCAGAAAAGCAGAAGACCCGGACTGCGCAAGCGCGTCTAATTTGGCCATTCGACCATTTTAGATGGCGAAAATTAGACGGCAACCATGGAGACGAGGACGCCAGCAGCGGAGCAGGTAAGTGAAAAACTTTTTATAACTTCTGTATGGCTCATAATTAATGCACAATGTACATTACAAAGTGCATTAATATGGCCATACAGAAGTGTATAGACCCACTTGCTGCCGCGGGACAACCCCTTTAAGGCAACAGTCTGCTTTATGTAACTTCCTGTCTTGTTCTAGTAAATCGTTTTAAGTTTTGATAAAGGCAATTGCACAAGGGAGCTCTAACCTGCAGAAAACTGTTGATTCAGGGTAGTAAGAGTATAGAAGTATAGATCTGCAGCAATGAAAAGTAATCTGGTAAAAGTCATTTGACACATGGAGTCGCCCATTCCCTTCATCAGAGGCCGATTACGTGTCATCACTCTCCATGTGATATTACTCATCAGGTATGCTTATCTCTGTTAACAAATAAAACCCCTCATGCCAATAGTACTAAAACTCTACTATACTGTATACTTGTTTCCTGTTATTACCTCCAGCCCACGTCGTCCAGCTTCTACTTTCCATCCATCTCCGCACAACCTGAGGTGTTACTCAGTGTAGCACTCTGCCTGTGCATTCCAGTGGCAGCAACCTGTCTGTTGCATCACAGTGACACTATTATTACAGCTCATCAGCATTCTAGAATCCGGGTCTCAAGGAAAATCTCATACTATACTTATTCTACATGAAGATCTCCATCAGCTCACCTGTGGTGATATGGAAACATCTAATGGCTTGGTTGTAAAGAGCATCCAAGAATGGCACCATTTTTGTTAAATGTTAATGTGTTTCTAGATTTTTTGTAAACATGAATAAAATTAGTTATAAAATAAATTTATGCTTTACTCTCTTAACCCCTTAACGACCAGCCCATAGTGTTTTTACGTCCTCCCGAAGTGGGCTTTATTCTCTGAGGACGTAAAAACATGTGTCCTGAAGAGAATAAAGCCCTCGGGCTCTGGACGTGACAGCTCCATGCTGCTGGTGTCCGCAGGTAGCCGACAGCATGGAGCTGTCATCCCGGGCTGCGGGGACCCCCTGGCAATGCGATGGGCGCTATCCAATGGATAGCGCCGATCGCAAAAAAGTAAACAAAAGTGCAAAAAAAGTTAAAGATTCAGCTGCCCTGATGGATCCGATCCATCAGGGCAGCTGAAATTACTCACCGAGGTCCACCACACTGCTCCCCGCTCTCCTAGTCCTCCGGTCCCCGAAGCCGTCTTTCTGCGCATGCGCGCCAGGCGGCATTACGTTAGCCGCATGCGCAGAAGGACTGGCGGCGCGGGAAATGTAAAATCTCCTGGCTCCCGGCTCCTGTAGGTAGCCGGGAGGCAGGAGATGTCAGCGGGGACCGCGTTGAGCGGTCTCCGATACCGCGATCGCCGGTATCCAATGGATAACGGCGATCGCGGAAAAGTGAATAAAAGTGTTAAAAAAAGAAAAGCTTCACCTCCCCTCATGGATCGGATCCATGAGGGGAGGTGAAAATACTCACCCCGCTTCCTCCATGTCCTCCGGCTGGTCTCGGGACCCCCCGCTGGCTTCTGCGCATGCGCCGATGTGGTGCGCATGCGCAGAAGGCCGGCGAGCCCGGCAAAATCAAAATCTCCCTGCACCCAGCTGTCACAGTTAGCCGAGTGCAGGGAGATATGACTGGGGACCGCTGTATGCGGTTTCCAGTCATATGATCACCGTTATCCATCGGATAACGGTGATCATATAAAGTTAAAAAGTTAAAAAAAAAAAAAAGTTAAAGGTTAAAAAAAGTTTAAAAAGTTAAAGTTTCATCTTCCCTTACGGATCATTTCCGTAAGGGGGGATGAAATTAAGTACCCAAGGTCCCCGGATTTGTTCCCTGGTGGGATGTTGATCCGTGGACCTTACCCCAGCTTCGGCGCATGCGCCCTTCAACATGATGGCGGACGCATGCGCAAAAGTGAAAGATTGCCCAGGAAAATTTAAAATCTCCCTGCTGCTGGCTACCGAAGGTAGCCAAGAGTCTGGAGATGTCACGGGGAGCCGCGGTATGCGGTTACTGGTCACGTGATCGCCGTTATCCAATGCATAATGGCGATCACGTAAAAGTTCTTTAAAAAGTGATGCGATCGGTGGGGGGATATGAAACATCTTCTCGGAGGCTTTCGCATTTGAATCCAGATGCGATTATCCTCCATGGACCCTTCCGGCTGCTGCGCATGCGCCCGCCGGCAAAATGCCAGACACATTTGCAGGAGCCGGGGAGCCCAGGAAATTTTAAATCACCTTGCTCCCAGCGAGCAACGGTCGCTGAGTGCTTGGAGCAGTGACCGGTGACCTCGCTGAGCGGTCCCCGGTCACGTGATAAAGTAGCTATATAACATTAGGCCGGTCACGCATGACCGGAGAGGAATTACGGGTTCTGCATGTGCTTGATCAGCGGTAATCCACGTATCAATCGCATGCATTGGATTACACAATTTGCCCCAATTAGTGGATGGGAATTACGGAATCCACTCGCCGAAACAGAACACGGCATGCTATATTTTACCGCGGATATCCGCGACCTAGAGCCCATTGTGCTCTATGACCGCGGATATACTCGCAGCCCATGTGCAAATATGTTGTATACGGGCTGCGGGTACCCGGGTTATCTCTAAGCGACGGCGCGGGAAATGCAAACAAAAAAAAGTACTGCGCATGACCGCCTGTGTGAATAGGCAGTTATGCGCAGTACATTACGCGGCCGTACGCAGGGTCACAGCTGGAATCAGCTGCGGGCCTCCGCAAGCAGATTTCACATACGGCCGTGTGAGCCTGGCGTTATTCAGACCGCTACCTGTAATACGTAATTTACAAGAAGCCCCGGGAACGCTCGCCTTCATGCAGTTTCAGGAGCAGCTTGTTGAGCGCCTTCTGTGAGACCGCCACACCTCATCAAGCTTACAAAGACTCACGAAACGCTACTTTTTACACCCCATAACCGCCGTTGAAGTTACGAAATACCCCCCAAAACGCATGAGAGGAGGGGGAATACCCGGTTTTCTTGCCCCATGTGCCCAACCCAACCAGCCTCCGTAATTACCCCTGTCTTCAGACATAAAACGCAGTTTATATTATTACCTTTATCTAATATTTCGGGAATGCCAAAAAATGGGGATGGCGGGGGGGGGGTTATTTTTAGGAAGTCAATTTTTTTTCCGTATAAGTGGGCAATGGGGCCTGGAATTTATTCAGTTCTGCCCTGAAATCCAGCGGGCATTCCCTCCATTATGGGCCTAGCCATGTGTCCTATAATTAGATTAGGGCCACAATGGGTATGTTTCTGAACACGGAACAAACGGGGGTATCCATTTTGGGGTGAACGTCTTCATTCCTATGTACACTGTACAAAAAAAACTGTTTTTAAATTGACAAAATTGCCAAAAAAAAATGAAAATGGTAATTTTTTCCTTCTGCTTTGCTTAGATTCATTCAAATACTGTGGGGTCAAAATACGCAGTACAGCCCTAGATGAATTTGTTAAGGGGTCTCGTTTTCAAAATGGGGTCATTTGTGGGGGTTCTCTATTGTTTTGGCCGCTCAATGACTCTACAAGTGGGCAATGGGGCCTGGAATTTATTCCGTTGTACCCTGAAATCCAACGGGTGCTCCTTCCATTATAGGCCTAGCCATGTTTCCTTTAAGTAGATTAGGGCCACAATGGGTATGTTTCTGAACACGGGACAAACGGGGGTATCCCTTTTGGGGTGAACGTCTTCATTCCTATGTACACTGTACAAACAAAACTGTTTTTAAATTGACACAATTGCCAAAAAAATGAAAATCGTAATTTTTTCCTTCTGCTTGGCTTAGATTCATTCAAAAACTGTGAAGTAAAAAAAGTAGTCGTGCCCCTAGATAAATTCGCTAAGGGGTCTACTTTTCAAAATGCGGTCACTTGTGGGGGTTCTCCATCGTTTTGGTCACTCAATGGCTCTACAAGTGGGCAATGGGGCCTAAATCTCCTTCAAGCAAAATTTCTGTTCCGAAAGCCACCGGTTGCTCCTTTCATTTTGGGCCCCATTGTGCATGCAGACGTAATACTAGGGCCACAATGGGCATGTTTCTGAGCACAGGACAAACAGGGGTATCCATTCTGGGGTGCAAATCCTCATTTTCATGTGTACTATAGAAAAAAGTCCTCTCTTTAACCCCTTAACGACCAATGACGTACCTGGTACGTCATGGAGCGTCGGGGTATGTATGAAGAGAGGTTGCGTGGCAACCTCTCTTCATACAGTGCGGGCATCAGCTGTTTATAACAGCTGACACCCGCGGGCAATAGCCGTGCGGCCGATCGCGGCTATTAACCATTTAAACGCCGCTGTCAATTCTGACAGCGGCATTTAAATCCCCCGAACGATGTTCGGGGGTCCCGCGCGGCCCCCCCGCGGTGAGATCGGGGGAGCCATGCACGTATCATGGCAGCCGGGGGCCTAATGAAAGGCCCCAGGGCTGCCTTAGCAGACTGCCTATCAAGCCGTCCCCGTGGGGTGGCTTCATAGGCTGCCTGTCAAAAAGCAGTATGACGTAATGCTATAGCATTACGTCATACTGCAGGAGCGATCAAAGCATCGCATCTTAAAGTCCCACAGGGGGACTTCAAAGTAAAGTAAAAAAAAGAATCAATAAAGTTTTTTTTTAATTGAAAAAAAAAAAAAGTTGTAAAAGTTTAAATCACCCCCCTTTTGCCATATCTATTATTAAAAAATCTAAATAATAAATTAAAAATATGTATTTGATATCGCCGCGTCCGTAAAAGTCCGATCTATCAAACTAGCACATAATTTTTCCCGCACGGTGAACGTC
This sequence comes from Eleutherodactylus coqui, assembly GCF_035609145.1. Taxonomy (NCBI): domain Eukaryota; kingdom Metazoa; phylum Chordata; class Amphibia; order Anura; family Eleutherodactylidae; genus Eleutherodactylus; species Eleutherodactylus coqui. The sequence continues at coordinate 59,925,975 of NC_089840.1, read as the reverse complement.
GTCCGAAACAAAAAATGAAGAACGCCAGAAATGCACTTTTTTAGTTACCCTGTCTCCAAGAAAAAACGCAATAAAAAGCGATCAAAAAGTCATATGTATTCCAAAATGGTACTATCAGAAACTACAGGACATCCCGCAAAAAATGAGACCTTGCTCAACTACGTCGACGGAAAAATAAAAAAGTTATCGCGCGCACAAAATGACGACAGAAAATAATTGAAAAAATTTTTATGTCTTTTAAAAAAAAAAAGAGGAGTATAGTAAAAAAAAAACCTAAACGAGTTTGGCATCGTAGTAATCGTACCGACCCATAGAATAAAGTTATCATGTAGTTTTTGTTGCTATTTGTGCGCCGTAGAAGCAAGACGTACTAAAAGATGGCAAAATGTCGTTTTTTTTCCATTTTACTCCACTTAGAATTTTTTAAAAGTTTTTCAGTACATTATATGGTACTTTAAATAGCACCATTGAAAAATACAACTCATCCCGCAAAAAACAAGCCCTCATACAGTGACGTGGATGGATAAATAAAGGAGTTATGATTTTTTTAAAGGGGGGAGGAAAAAACGAAAATGGAAAAAGAAAAATGGCCGCGTCATTAAGGGGTTAAAAATATGAAATTTTAGTTTTTCTCCTCTAAATTGCATTGACTCCTAAAAAAAAAAACTGTGGGGTTAAAATACTCATGACACCCCTCAGTGAATACGTTAAGGGGTGTAGTTTTTAAAATGGGGTCACTTGTGGGAGTATCTATCATTTTGACTCCTATGAGCCTTTCCAATCTTGGCTTGGTGTAGGAAAACAAAGTGTTCCTCAAAATGCTGAAAAGTAATGTTACATTTGTATGTCTCCTAAATGGTTAAAAAAAAACACTAAAGTTTTTACAATGTGCGCCCAAAATAAAGTAAACGGATGGAAATATAAATCTTAGCAAAAATTTCTATAATATGTTTGCACATATTTGAGATATTGCAGTTGGAAATGTGAAAAAAATGACAATTTTTTCAAAATTTTCCTAATTTTGGCACTTTTAATAAATAAACACAAATTCTATCGTCTTTTTCCACCTAAATGAAGTACAATATGTGGCGAAAAAACTATGTCAGAATCGCTTGGATATGCAAAACCTTTCTGGTGTTTTTCCATGTTAAAGTGACACGTCAGATTTGCAAAATTTGGCCTGGTCATTATGGTTCAAAAGTATTTTATTATTATTATTATTATTAGCTGCATCAGGAAGTACGGTACAGGCATAGAAATAAACATTTTGCAGTCATAGTCATCATCTTATCTTTCAGCACATTCTACAGCTGACCGGCCCCGTGCAGGTTTTTAAACAAACAAAACATAACATAGCAAATCGTAAATCATAAATCACCTTCCCCTGAAGCTTGATCATCAAACATCCCGTTGTTTGGGTGATTTATGGATGAACTTGAAAGTATCTGGACTTTTAGAAGGTGAAAGAGTCCAGAAGCGAAGAAGAAGTAGAGGAAAGAAAACAAGAGTGGGTGAAGGGGAAGGGTAAATGGTAAGGTTAGGGAAGTCTGTCCGGTCTGAGCACACCCCGCGGTCCAGTTCCTCCGTTAGGTGGGGCAAGTTGGCCTTATTGGTAGGAGAGTCCACGCCGGCTAAGTAGCGGTAGTGCCGTCACGTAGCCATGCCTCCAAACCGGGTGAGACCCGAAACTGCAACCACACCGCCCAGGTATTATAGAATTTAGAATAACGTAACTCGTCTTTAGCGCACAGTTCCTCCATTTGTTTTAAGTTGTCCATAGCTTCCAACCACATTACTCGTGTTGGAGGCGTTGTGGATTTCCACTTTCTAGGGATGATCTGCCTAACTGCTAATATGAAAAAACGCAATAGGGAGCTTTTTGTGCCGGACAGTGACCCCGGGAACATAGAGAGCAATGCCAGCTCGGGAGTAAACCTGGTCGAGCCTCTACAAGTAGCCAAGTATAAAGCCTCCACCTCGCGCCATAGTGGTTGAATGTGTGTGCAAGACCACCATATGTGGACAAAGGTCCCTGGTTCGCGGAGACACCTCCAGCAAAGATCCGAGTGTTGGGGGTATATTTTGGCCAATCCCGCCGGGGTCCTGTACCATCGGGTCAGGATCTTATAGTTCAGTTCCTGTAGTCTGCTAGAGATATTCGATTTATGGGTCAGGGCGTAGGCCTTCTCCCAGTCTTGCACTGATAAATCTGTCCCCAGTTCTTTTTCCCATGTCATTTCTAGCTTCCTATTCCCACCTGACGTGTCCTTCTCTAGTAGTAGTTTATAAATAGAGGAAATGGTTATTGGGGGGTCTGGATTTGACAGACAGATCTTCTCAAAGGTTGTAATTGTCTTCCCTAGTTGTTGTAAGCTACCCAACGACCTCACATAGTGACATAACTGTAGATATTGGTACCATGCTCCGGCCCGGGCGCCCCCCCTGTCTAGGATCTCCTGGAGGGTCTTTAGTCTCGTGCCTGCCATAATGTCTCGAATTCTGGGGACCGAGTCTGCCGTTCCCACTATCAATGGGGAGCCCCCTGAGAACGTTGGTGCACCTGGGTTACCCACCAGGGGGGTGAGCGGGCCCGGGGAGGTGATCAGTCCTGATTTACCAGCAGGGCCGATCCAGGTGCTAAGCAGGTTTTCTATGAAAGGCGACATACCCAGGTCTCTGTGTCCGCCCTTTCCCGGAATCCAAATGCACCCTTGTACCCCGGTCAGCGTTGCGTCGTGTTCAGCTTCTGCCCATCTTTTGCGCCCTCTGCTATGAAGCAGGTCGAGTACGCATTTGGTTAGGGCTGCTCTATGGTACAGGGAGAAATTAGGAATTCCCATCCCGCCGCTTGTCTTGGGGCTGGAGAGGGCTCTCCAGTTCCTCCTGGGTCTATGGTTACCCCATATAAATCTCATGACTAACCGTCGAATCCGAGTGAGAAATGCTCCTGTTAATTTTATGGGTACTGTTTGAAAGATGTATAGGAACCTGGGGAGGGAATTCATTTTAACTGTATTTATTCTCCCAAACCAGGACAATGGAAGCGACTTCCATTTGTCTAGGTCCTTCTCGAGGGCCGCGATCAGTGGTATGTAGTTTTTTTCAAAAAGCTTGTCGGGGTTCGCCGTGATAACCGTCCCCAGGTACCTAATTCCATCCTCTCTCCATGCAAAGGGAAATGCTAGCCGCAGTGACTCCGTCTCTTTCTCAGCCAGTGTTACATTCAATATCTCTGACTTACTGAGGTTGACTTTAAAGTTAGACAACCTACCAAATAATTCAAATTCCTTCAGTATGCATGGGAGAGCTACTCTAGGGTTGGTAATATACACCAGGAGGTCATCTGCATATAGCGCGACTTTGTGTTCTGTTCTGCCCACCTCAACCCCCTGTATGTCGTGGTTGGCTCTCAGCGCCCCTGCCAATGTCTCCATCACTAATATGTAGAGGAAGGGAGACAGGGGACACCCCTGTCTGGTGCCATTGTTAATCTTGATTGGTTGGGACAGCTGCCCGTTGACCCGTACCCTAGCCACAGGGTCCCTGTATAGTGCCAAAACCCTGTCCAAGAAGCGTGGGCCTATGCCTACCATCCGCAGAGCCGCTTCTAGAAACCTCCAATTCACCCTGTCAAATGCTTTCTCAGCATCTACGGATAGCAGGCACAGTGGGTCCCCAGAGCGGCGTGCCCCGGACACCATTGCCAGAGTTCTGATTGTGTTGTCCCCTGCCTCCCTCCCGGGGACAAATCCCACCTGGTCTCTGTCTATCAGCATGGGGATGAGAGGTCTCAGACGGGCCGCTAACATACTAGAGTAGATCTTGGTATCGATGTTTAGCAATGAAATAGGCCTGTAGCTGCCACAGGCCAGGGGGTCTTTTCCAGGTTTAGGGATGACTGTTATGGTAGCTTGTAGGGCCTGTGGGGGGAATGGGCACTCGCGCGAAACGGTGTTAAAGGCATCTAGCATTATCGGGGCTATTGCTTCTCCACACATTTTAAAGAAGCGCGGCGTAAAGCCGTCAGGCCCGGGGCTCTTGCCTATTTTGAGGGTCTTGACTGTGTCAGTTAATTCCCCTAGGGAGAAGTCTTCTTCTAGTGAATACCGATCCGCCTCAGGGATGCGTTTAGGGCTATGCTGTGTTAAGTAAGTGTCTTGTAATGTTGCTGCCTCGTCAGTTGCTCTCATGTTGTCATTCTGTAGATTATATAGGTTATGGTAGTAGGAGTGGAAGCTGTCTAAGATTTCTGTGTTGGTGTGTACTTGTACCCCATTACGTGATTGGATGGAAAAGATGTATGTCTGTGGGGATTTTGGGTTGAGGGCCCTGGCTAGTCCCCTGCTGCATTTATTTCCGTACTCATAGAAACTCCCCTTTGCTCTGTCTCTTTGACAGAGCGAGGCTTGGTCCAGTATTTGTAGAATCTGGCCGCGGACATCAGAGATCTCCGCTGTTCTCACGTCCGATGGGGCTGTTTTGTTGGTTGACTCCAAGAGACCCAATTCAGCAACTAGTTTCTCCAGTGTTCTGCTTCTGTTTTTTTTTAGGCGTGCCCCATGGGAAATAAAAATACCCCGTAACACGCACTTGAGTGCTTCCCATTTGATTGGGGCTGATGTGTCGTCTGCTGCGTGATCTATTTTAAATTGTTCTATTGCCTGTTGGATCTCTTGTAGGCAAGCTCCGTCGTTTAGGAGGTTGTCGTTTAGCCTCCAACTATTGTTTGTTCTATCTCTGTGACCCCAGTCTAAGGATCCCCAGACCGGAGCATGGTCCGACCACAAGAATGCCCCTATGGAGCACTTAGGATTCCTATCTAAAAGTTTGTGTGAAATGAACAAGTAGTCCAGGCGGTGGTAACTGTTATGTACTGGTGAGTGATAACTGTAGTCCCTAACTTTTGGGTGTAGTAAGCGCCACATGTCTACTAACCGTAGGTTCGTCAGTTCTCTCACTAGTCTACGTGTCGCTGTGGGTGAAATACTGGACTTACCCCCTGTCGAGTCGAGGCTGGGGTTCATGGCCACATTGAAGTCGCCTCCTAGAATTATAGCAGAGCCATCCGCGAAGGACGCCAAGGCCCCCAACACTCGGATCCCGAAGCGGACCTGTGACTGGTTGGGAAAATAAACGTTAGCGATGGTAAAGGTCTCCTCGCCCAGCTGAATTTTTACAAATAGATAGCGCCCCTCAGGGTCGGCCTCCAATGACAGAAGCCTGTGTGGCAGCTGTTTGTGGAAGGCTATAGAAGTGCCTCCCGCTTTTTTCTGTGGGTGAGGGCAATAATACCACGCCGTATAGTGGCGATGTCTGCAGCTGGGTATGCGTCCTTCTTCGAAATGGGTCTCTTGGATTAGTGCAATCATTATGCCTTCTTTGTGTAGGTGATCTAAAATCTGCCCCCTTTTGGCTGGCTTGTTTAGGCCCCTCACGTTGAAGGAGCCAACCGTGAGGTTAGCCATCAGGTGGTTTCCATGGGGCGTACTTCAGTGGTTGGACAGACTTAGGGTAGGGAGAGGGGAGAACTAGGGGGGTGGAAGAAGAGAACAAAGAAGAGAAAGATAGAATTAGAAGTGGACTGCCTATAGCAGCCATAACGTGGTGAAACCTAGACTCCAGCGAATCGCCAGATGTCGCACTCCTTTGAGCGACTTGTCACCCGGTAGAGAGAGTGGAAGCGCAACAAGGGAGTGGAGGCCCCCTTCGGGCCGCACCCACCCAACAAATATATAACGATGTGACCTCAATGAGGTCTCTGATAATTAAAACATTGAACCCCAAACACCGACACCCCACAAACTTTGAACTTCTTGCCCTCTAAGGGCCAAACCCTCCAAGTCTGGCAGAGAATTACGCCTCCGGACGGATTGGCCTGAGACCAAGCCCGTCCGGTCGTGCACGTGGACGTCCTACAAGTGTTCCGTATCGCGGAACCCTTTTAAAATCTTTTTTCAAGTCGTGCGGTCTCCTCCTTTGCGACTCTCTCTCCGCCTCTGAGATTGTGTTGTCTGCCACTGCTCCTGTGTGGTTTGTGTGAGCAAGTTGGGAGCCGTAGGCCAATCAGGCAGAGCAATTAATGGTAACTCAAATGTTCCTAGAAATTTGGGCAGGTCGCCTAGTGAACGGAACACTGCTGATCTACCATCTTTTTTGGCCGATAAAGAAAACGGGAATCCCCAGCGATATTGTATCCCCTTTTCTTTGAGTGCCGCCAGGAGGGGGCCCAGAGCTTTTCTTAGCTGTAAGGTGTGGCGAGCAAGATCCTGTAAAATGATGATAGTTTTGCCTTTGTATGATAAGAGTTCTGTTTGTTCCCTCGCTTTGCGGATTATTATATCTTTATCGCGGAAAAAGTGTATCCTGCATATAATGTCCCGTGGGCGGTTGGGGTCGGTCGATCTAGGGCCCAGTGCTCTATGGATCCTGTCTATCTCGACAGGGCGTTCAGGTGATCTGTCTAGCAAACGCATAAAAAGGTTTTGCGCCCACGGTTCTAGTTGGTTCCCTTCCACTTCCTCCGGGAGGCCTCTAATGCGTATGTTATTCCTCCGATTTCTATTCTCTAAGTCGTCTAAGTGCATGGTGAGAGTGGCGATCTGGTCTGCCTGGGTTTGTATTGCTCGTCTGTGAGACTCCAAGATGGCTGCCGTCTCTTCCTGCACCCCCTCCACTTGATGCAGCCTGTGACCTATTTGGTGTACTTCTGTGTGGATGGCCTCTAAGGTTTGCTTGTTAGAGGCTTCAAATCTAGAGAATAGGGCACTCAGTTCGTCTCTAGTAGGGATTTCCATAATGTGAGTTTTCCATGCATCTTCCCCTGTGTCGCAGGGGGACATGGCTGGCAGTACCCTTCTGCCTTTTTTTTAAAGTCATTTTTGGATGGTCTGGGGGAGATTGATGCATGTCACAGGGAGGACTACAACTCCCATCTGATGCAAGTCCCTGCTGGTCGTGTGGAGGGGGGGGGTGAGGCTGTGGTGTAGCAGAGCTGCTGCTGTTACTCACATGAGCCCTTCCCTGGGCGCTGGCAGAAGTCTTGGGGCTGCTGCTGGCGCCGTTTCTGGAGGTTTGGAGACTCTGTGAGGGGGGTCCCTCTGCCTCCGCTGAGCTGCTGGCTGCCGCTGGGGTGATCGCCGCTCCTGTCTGAGCCGCCGGCGTCTCCTGCACGTGGCGCTCCGGCGCCGTCTTGGATCTGGCTGGGACCGGGCGCGGGGTGCTTAGGAAGCGCTCCAGCGTTCCACCGCTGTTGTCCTCTGCCGCTGCCTCTGTCCTGCGTCTGCCCATCGCTTTTTCTGCGGGTTTCTGGCGGTTTTGCCGGTGTCTGGGGTCTGGATTCAGGTGGGTGCCGCGGGAGCCCTCAGGAAAGCGTCCTCACTCCGCCATGCGCTGGCCACGCCCCTGGCCTGGTCATTAAGGCGCAAACAGGCTTGGTCACTAAGGGGTTAAGGCCCCCTGTCCACGGCTGTGACAGAATATCACTAGTGATATTTTGCCACGGGGGAGGAGCACTGACAGGTCTCTGCGATCTAATAGGCTCATCGTGGAGAATCATAGCAAATCGCTGCATGCCACAATTTAAATCCCGCGAGCAGAGAAGCGCTATGATTCTCCACTTGTGGATGTCGGGCTGCGCTTTTTATAGTTTGCCTATGGAAAGTGTTGACTACATTACCTGCGGCCGGATTGTCACCACGGATAACGCAGTGACATATCGCCCGTGGACAGGCAGCCTAAAAGGTAATCTGTCACCACCTTAAGGGCATGTTCACACAGGCCAGATTTGCTGTGGGATGGCAGCAGTGGACGAGGAAGGGAGGTGGTAACAAAACAAAAAAAAAAAATTTACCTGAAAGCGCTGCAGAAGAGGTTGGCGTTATACAAATAAGATTTATTTATTTTTCTATTATCTGAATATTGCGTGCGGAAATACACCCGTGTGAAGGAGCCCTGTGGCTGTATTTACATGGGCGAGTGCGACGTAGGCCAATGAAAATCTAACCTACATCGCATTTGTTTTCCAGTGATTTTTTTTGTAATTTTCATTTGTGCACGATGCGTTTTGGCATTAAAAGCATGCGATTCACACTGATGTGCATGTGTTTTTCACGCTTCTGAAAAGAAATTGCATGTGGTTTCTATAGTTAAAATGGTTAAAAACCAAAGTAGTAGAGCTTCTTACACAACCGTATTTGTGTGCGCAAAAGCCATTGATTTCAATGGGTTCGTTCTCATGAGATTAGGCATCACGCATGCAAAACACTGCTACTGATATCCTATACTGAGAGGAGGCTAGCAATAGCTCAAGACTGAACAACCCCCATAATAAAAAGTCAACCATAAGCAGGGTGAGTTGTTTTGGGGTTTTTTTCCCCAAGGAGGGGAGGGTTGCTACTGTTGAGCCCTTCCAGAAATTCTCCCCAGTGTTCCTAAATGTATCTTATCTTGTTTAAAAAGTACACCTGCACAACATGAAGCCCCAAAGGATTCCTTTTGTGGCCCACGAACTGTGCCATGACTATTAGTGATGTCATGCTAGCGGCACCGCTGCAGTAAAGTTAAGGGCAGCAGTAGTAGTGCCGCAAGCATGACATGACTGACTGCAGGCAGTCCTTTACTAAAAGGACCTTCAGTAAATGAGTCATGTGACTCATGTTCAGGGAAGCCCCCAGGAGCAGCAGCGCAGAGAACCTTATAGTAAGGCTATCTTTATACTATTAGGCTACTATTTACTATATAGAAACAATAAACTTTCTAGCAAGCAGCTTCCTACACTACAGCATTCAGAAGAGGCTGTGAGGGCTGCTGCACAGATTCGTTACATACAAGGATAATGATTCTGCACACCACTGCACCCAGGCCCTTCTCTGAATTGAATGCTCCCAATAAAAGTTGCTCTGAAGGCCTAACCTAAGGACTCTTTCATATGAATGTATATCAGCTGCTGTTTTCACAGCCGAGGCCGAGCCCACCAGGCCATTGCCCCTTCCCGACTCACCTCAGCCAAGCTCCACCGTCTCCCATTGCAATCAGCTGGAGGAGAGAAGGGAGAGGGAGTTTAGCAGTCACACTGCTAAACTCCCTCCTCCAGCTGCTGTCATTGACTCCCATAGGAGCTCATGCAGCGGCCGACGTATTCCAGCCCGAAAGATGGTTCCAGGACTATCTTTTGGGCCTGATGTAAAAGAACCCAGCGCTATACTGGCTGGCCGGGCACTTTTACGCCGGGGAAATACGGCCATGCGATCTAATGCATTGGAATCCAATGCATCAGAACATAGCGTATATCGGGCGGCCGTGAAAATGGAGGGCCAATATACGCTCGTGTGAAAGCCCTTACTGCTGTAGTAAACTTAAGTTTTAGCACCTAACTTATAAAGTAAGCTGCTAAAAACATCTATCTACGGCCCCCAAAGTTGACAATTTTTAATTTTGGCCCCTACCTACTGCCAAGTTGTGAAGGTTTGTTTAAAAGTTAACTATAGGTGTAGGTCTTGTGCTCCGTTTTAGCCACTTTAGGTTGTCTTCTCTCCACAGTACAGGAACTCCTCTCAGTTTCAAATCAAACCAATGGCCCAAATTTTTCAGTAGTTACAGAACAAATTAAAGTCATCCAACAAGAATAAGCTATTCTGTTGATAGGTGATCAGTGTGTTTAGTAAGGGTTCAACACCTAAATGCAAGGGTCAAGCTGCAACACACATATTTGGAAGTAAGCAGCCATGTTTTTCTAACCCAGTACAATCCCCTTCACACGATGCGTTATTTTTACATGCGAGTTCCATCCATATCACTATTGGATGGAACTCATGCATGAAAATCACCAGTGTGAAAGAATTGTTGCATTTAGTATCCATATAGAACAAATGCAGCCCATGGTGAAAACTGGACCATCATAAGCTGCGATGTCTGAGCAGAGCTAGAACTCCTATTCTCTGTATTATTGTATCTGGAGACTGATACTACTGCATGTGAATGTAACCTAAAGAACAACTATAATGTAAATGTTGCGGGGTCCATCATGCTCAGAAATGCATACGATGCCTGATAAGTCGTCCCAATGACTCATGGCTTCTGTGCTTTCACAGAGGGGCGACACTGGTTGAGTGAATGCAGAGATCTTACAGCTGCCTGCCTCCATTCACTGAGCAAGATCCCGCTCACTAGACACTTTGTTTCAAGTGTTTTCTTCAATACTAGTCCTATGTATTTACATACAAGTATTGGCTGAAAATTCACTCAAAAAGGAGCATTTTCCCCCAAAATTTGTCCCTCTAAAGCCACTGTTAGCACTAGTCTTCATACATCTTCCCCCTGGTTTCACTAGCCATTCAAGGCTGTGCTGGCCATAATCTACCAACTGTACCCATGCAAGAAGAGACAAATGCCATTATACCCTCATTTATGTGAGGCATGTACACCCATCACTACATGACCATACAGGTAGTACATTGCACCTACGTAATTGCAGACGGTCCTAGTTTGCTGTAGGTGCACCGCAGCGTCACCATGGGCCAACATCCATATCTGCACTTCAGTATGCAGACACTCGGGACGTAGTGAATGTTTTACATGTACATGATAGACGTTTCCCCCCTTTGTGCCTTTTACACTACATACTACCATTCATAAAACAAAAGCAAAAAAGAGGTTTTGTTTATTGGATTTATTTCTGTACAGAACATGTGGTCTTGCGTTTAGATGATGCCAATCTGTAGGGGAGAAGAAAAAAAAGTTTTAGTAAGGAGTTTCCAATAACCTTGATCATGCTCATGAGTAGTTAATGAAGGCGCCTCAGCAAACCTGATGCTATATAAGTTTTCTGCACATAGCATTTCCCCCCTCCTCACCAGGACTACGGTGCATCAGTGGTTCCTTTGAACACATCAATGTATTCAGACAAGGTAAGTTTCCATCATATGCACATAGTAGTTGGCACTAGTACAATCTTATCAGGCTTAGTCAAAGGTTTCAAAATGTCTGATCAGTTATTGATGGAAAACCAAAATATCACATTACACAATATCAAATGGAGTTTATGTAATATATGGACCCAATGGGTTCTTAACCCCTTAGTGACCAAGCCTGTTTGCGCCTTAATGACCAGGCCAAATTTTGCAAATCTGACATGTGTCACTTTAACATGGAAAAACACCAGAAAGGTTTTGCATATCCAAACGATTCTGACATTGTTTTTTCGCCACATGTTGTGCTTCATTTAGGCGGAAAAAATAGACCGATAGAAATTGTGTTTATTTATTAAAAGCGCCAAAATTGGGAAAATTTTGAAAAAAATCGTCATTTTTTCACATTTCCAACTGCAATATCTTAAATATGTGCAAACATAATATAGAAATTTTTGCTAAGATTTATATTTCCACCCGTTTACTTTATTTTGGGCGCACATTGGAAAAACTTTCGTTTTTTTTTAACTATTTAGGAGACGTACAAATTTAACATTACTTTTTAGCATTTTGAGGAACACTTTGTTTTCCTATACCAAGCCGAGATTGGAAAGGCTCATGAGTGTCAGAATAATAGATACCCCCCCAAATGACCTCATTTTAAAAACTACACCCCTTAATGTATTCACTGAGGGGTCTCCTGAGTATTTTGACCCCACAGTTTTTTTTCAGGAATTAATTCAATTTAGAGGAGAAAAAGTAAAATTTCATATTTTTGCAAATCTGTCATTTTAAAGACATATTTTTTTCCTATAGTTTACATGAAAATCAGGATTTACACCCCAAAATGGATACCCCTATTTCTCCCGTGTTCAGAAATATACCCATTGTGGCCCTATTGTTATATCTGAGTCCACAACGGGGCCCAAAATGAAAGGAGTAGTCAGTGTCTTTCAAAACAGAAATTTTGCTTGAAGTCCTTTTAGGCCCCATAGCACACATGTAGAGTTCTTGAGCGCCCAAAACCATAGAAAACCCCCACAAATGACCCCATTTTGAAAACTAGACCCCTTAAGGAATTTATCTAGGGGTGTACTGCATATTTTGACCCCACAGTTTTTGAATGAATTCAAACCAAGCAAAAGGAAAAAATTGTGATTTTCGTTTTTTCGGCAATTCTGTCATTTTAAAAACAGCTTTTTTTGTACAGCACACATATGAAGGAAGACTTGCACCCAAAAATGGATACCCCTGTTTGTCCCGTGTTCAGAGACATACCCATTGTGGCCCTAATCTTATGTCTGGATACACAACGGAGCCCAAAATGAAAGGAGCGACCGGTGGCTTTCGGAACACAAATTTTGCTTGAAGTCCTTTTAGGCCCCATTGCCCACTTGTAGAGTTCTTGAGCGGCCAAAACCATAGAGAACCCCCACAAATGACCCCATTTTGAAAACTAGACTCCTTAACGAATTTATCTAGGGGTGTACTGCGCATTTTGACCCCACAGTTTTTGAATAAATTCAAGCAAAGCAAAAGGAAAAAAATTTGGATTTTTGTTTTTTTGGCAATTCTGTCATTTTAAAAACAGCTTTTTTTGTACAGCACACATATGAAGGAAGACTTACACCCCAAAATGGATACCCCTGTTTGTGCTGTTTTCAGAAATATACCCATTGTGGCCCTAATCTTATGTCCGCATGCACAACGGGGCCCAAAATAAAAGGAGTAATCGGTGGCTTTCAGAACATAGATTTTGCTTGAAGTCCTTTTAGGCCCCATTGCCCACTTGTAGAGTTCTTGAGCGCCCAAAACCATATAGAACCCCCACAAATGACCCCATTTTGAAAACTAGACCCCTTAACGAATTCATCTAGGAGTGTACTGCGTATTTTGACCCCACAGTATTTGAATGAATCTAAGCAAAGCAGAAGGAAAAAGTTACGATTTTCAATTTTTTTGGCAATTTTTTCAATTTAAAAACAGTTTTTTTGTACAGTGCACATAGGAATGAAGACGTTCACCCCAAAATGGATACCCCCGTTTGTCCCGAGTTCAGAAACATACCCATTGTGGCCCTAATCTACTTACAGGACGCATGGCAAGGCCTATAAAGGACGGAACACCTGTTGGATTTTAGGGCACAACTGAATAAATTCCAGGCCCCATTGCTTATTTGTACAGAATAAAGATTGACTCCCTAAAAATTCCCCCCCTCCACGCCCTTTTTGGCGTTCGCAAATCTTAGATAAAAGTAAAAATGTGAACTGTGTAGTATTTCCGAAGACAGGGGTAATTACGGAGGCTGGTTGGAATGGGCCCATGGGGCAATAAAACCGGGTATCCCCCACCCCTCTCATGCTTTTTGGGGGTATTTCATGACCTCAGTGGCGGGTATGGGGTGTAAAAAGTGGCGTTCCGTGAGTCTCCGTAAGCTTGATGAGGTGCGGCGGTCTCACACAGAAGGCGCTCAACAAGGTGCTCCTGGAACTGCAGGAAAGCGAGCGTTCCCGGGGCTTCTTGTAAAATACGTATCACAGGTAGCGGTCTGAATAACGCCGGGCTCACGCGGGTGCAGGCGGAATCCGCTTGCGGAGGCCCACAGCGGATCCCATCTGTGAGCCCGGCTGTGACCCTGCGTACGGCTGCGTAATGTACTGCGCATAACTGCCTACTCACACAGGCGGTCATGCACAGTACACCTTTGTTTGTATTTCCCGCACCATCGCTTAGCGATGACGGGGGTACCCGCAGCCCGTATACAACGTAGTTGCGTATGGACTGCGGGTATATCCGCGACCATGGAGCACAATGGGCCCTATGTTGCCGATTCCGCAGTAAAATAGAACCTGCTGCGTTCTCTTTTCTGCGAGTGGATTACGCAATTCTGACCCGCTAATGTGAGCGGAATTGTGTAATCCAATGCGATTGATCTGCGTAATACCGCGGATCAGACGCATGCGGAATCCGTCATTCCTATCCGGTCATGTGAGACCGGCCTATGGTAGATCGCTACCTTTTTATCACGTGACCGGGGACCGCTCAACGAGGCCACCCGTCACTGCTCCAGGCTCTCTGTGACCGTTGGTCGCTGGGAGCAAGGAGATTTTAAGTTTCCTGGGCTCCCCGACTCCTGCGCATGTGTCCGGCTTTTTGCCGGCAATCGCATGTGCAGAATCCTGGAAGGTCCACGGAGGAAGATCGCGTCGGGATTCAAATACGCAGGCCTCCGGTAAAAAGTTTCATCTTCTCTCACCGATCGCATCAGTGAGGGGAGATGAAACTTCAAATTATTTTTTTTACTTTTACGTGATCGCCATTATTGGATAATAGCGAACACGTGACCAGGAACCGCTCACCGCGGACCCCCATTAAATCTCCATGCTCTTGGCTACGTTTTGTAGCCAGGAGCAGGGAGAATTTAAATTATCCTGGCAATCCACAGCTTTTGCGCATGCGCCCGCCATTTTGGCGACGGGCGCGTGTGCAGAAGCTGTGGTAAGGTCCGCGGATAAATCTGGGGGCCTTAGGTACGTACTTTCATCCTCCCTCACGGATATGATCCATGAGGGGAGATGAAACATACGCTTTTTAAACTTTTAAAAACTTTTTTTTACTTTTTTTTTTTACTTTTTTACACTTTTTTATCACTTTACATGATCACTGTCATCCATTGGATGACAGTGATCATGTCCCCGGTATAATCTCTCTGCTCCTAGCTACACATGGCAGCCAGAAGCAGAGGGATTTTAAATTCCCCGGGGCTCGAGCCCGTCTGTGCACGCGCCCGATGTCAATCATCGGGCGTGCATGCGCAGACGGGGATTCGGGTCCCGGGACATCGCTGAGGACTGGGGGTGAGTATTTTCACCTCCCCTCATGGATCCGATCCATGAGGGGAGGTGAAACTGACTTTTTTAAAACTTTTTTTTAACTTTTTCGCGATCGCCGCTAACCATTGGATAACGGCGATCGCGGTACCGGGGACCGCTCACCGCAGTCCCCGCTGACATCTCCTGCCTCCCGGCTACCTACAGGAGCCGGGAGCCAGGAGATTTTAAATCTCCCGCGCCGCCGGGCCTTCTGCGCATGCGGCTGACGTAATGCCGCCTGGCGCGCATGCGCAGAAGACCGGCTTCGGGCCCCGGAGCGGCAGGAGAGCGGGGAGCAGCGTGCCAGACCTCGGTGAGTAATTTCAGCTGCTCCGATCCATCAGAGCAGCTGAATCTTTAACTTTTATGTACTTTTATTTACTTTTTTTGCGATCGGCGCTATCCATTGCATAGCGCCGATCGCAATGCCGGGGGGGCTCCGAACAGCCCGGGATGACAGCTCCATGCTGTCAGCTACCTGCGGACACCGACAGCATGGAGCTGTCACGTCCACAGCCCGAGGGGCACTATTCTCTGCAGGAAGCATGTTTTTACGTCCTCAGAGAATAGAGCCCACTTCGGGAGGACGTAAAAACACTATGGGCTGGTCGTTAAGGGGTTAAGAATAGCTCTGGATGGCGAGCCTGTGGGGCCGCAGGGACTGTCTAAACCAAGTGAGGTCAACAGTCATGAATATAACAGGCAATTGAAGGGACAGGACCATTGGGTGGATATCAGACTTTAGCCGAGGACCACACATCTGCAAAGAGAACTGCAGACCTTCAATAGCAGTCAAGAGGTGTTGTACCAGAATATACTGAAAAGCAACCTCATCTCTGGGGGTCTCACTGCTGAAACCCCCTCCTCACTGCACCCTCTACAGTAAGACTTAATGGAGCAGCAGTCAGGCATTTGCCACTCCATCTACTTCAATAGGAATACCAGAGATACCGAGAGCTTGTACACTGCTATTTCCATCAGCCCCATCGAAATCAGTAGAGTGGCAGACACCCATGGCGGGTGAGTGCAGCAAGTCCACCGTGAGGAGGAGAGGGGAACACAGGACCCCCAGTCTTGGATTGGTGGGGGCCTGAGCAGCAAGACCACCAGAGATCAGAATCATCACCCATCCTCTGATTGGTGACAAGTGTATTCTGGTATAACCCCTTTAAAGGAATTCTGTCATCAGGTTCATATGTTGCCTGAACCAGGGACAGAGATGTCTGTTGGCCCCATAAAAGTTTTAGCCTGAAACATTCAGAATGCACTTTGAAGTTTGACTAAGAGTTGAGCTCTGAGCTACACGGATGGGCCATGCCAGCCTCTACCTGCCCGCTGCATGCCATTTGTCCCCCCACCAGGTACCATTAACCAGGAGCAAGTCAGGATTTTTCTCAGTGAGTACAATCAAGGTAAAGTTGGAGATATATGGAGGTACAGCCTGAGCCCACAGAATGCTAGATGCACCATATTTTGTGCAACACCCATCTTATATAAGGCTGTGTGTAGGGGGCCTAAAGCACAGCATATGAGCAAAGGGGGAATTTACCTTGTTGGCAACATCAAGGGCATCATAGTCTGGAGCAAGGCGGACGTATGCCTTCTTCTCACCGTCAGGCCTGAAAGCAGCAATAATCCGCTATTAGATGGGTTATACATATATACATGCCTTTACACCTCTTTATGCATCAGTGGTTCCTTTGGAAACATCAAAGTGATCAGCCAGAATAAAATTTTCCATCATGTGCATACGTATCAGACTGTGCAAGTTCACAGCGCCGACTGCTTACCTGATGAGGGTGTTCACTTTGGACACATCAATGTCATACAGTTTCTTCACCGCCTGCTTGATCTGGTGTTTGTTGGCTTTGACGTCAACGATAAAAACCAGAGTGTTATTGTCTTCAATCTTCTTCATGGCTGACTCAGTGGTCAGTGGGAACTTGATGATGGCATAATGGTCAAGCCTGAGAAGAACAGAACATTAAGAACGAGGCATTGAAACGCTTCCGTTCGCATTGTTGCATTGATTATACATTGATTATACAGGGTAGGAGATATCTTGCTGACTGTCAGGGGTGACTGGAACCCCACTGAACCGGAGATTTAACCCTCAACCCACCTTGAAGTTTTCACAGCAATGACTGTGCACATGCAACACAGCTCTAATCACTTCAATGGGACCGCCGGAGATTTCCAAAGGGACGCACTATGCCATCTCTGGCGGTCCCATTGAAGTGAATGGAGCACATGCGTGACCACCACTGCCGTAGCCTTGGAATGATGCTGAGGATGAAACCCCCAAATGGGACAAACCCCATAAGGCATCCCCCCCCCCCCCCCCCCGTCTCCGGCCAAGGCGGAATATCGCTAGCGCCGACAGGTCTCCGAGGTGAGCCCATCTGGTAGATAGGCTCACTATGGCAATTGCAGCATGTCGCGGTTTCAATCCCGTGAGTGGAGAATTGCTATGATTCTCCACTCGTGGATGCTGGCGCTGCGCTTTCCATAGAAACCCAATGGAAAGCTTCACAGAGCGTGATCCGCGAGCGATTTATCACCCGTGGACAGGCAGCCTAAACAATATACAGAAGAGTCACCTCAAGTATGAAGGTGTAGTATATCAACAATAGTCATATTACTGAGATT
This sequence comes from Eleutherodactylus coqui, assembly GCF_035609145.1. NCBI lineage: Eukaryota > Metazoa > Chordata > Amphibia > Anura > Eleutherodactylidae > Eleutherodactylus > Eleutherodactylus coqui. The sequence goes on along the minus strand of NC_089840.1, from coordinate 59,908,550 downwards.
TGCTGCCATTTTGCCCAAAATGTAACAATATCTCAATGTACGAATACATCCCTAAGGCCGCTATACACATTAGATATCAGTCGCTGAGCATGTATTCCCAATGATGGGAGCTGCTGTCAGACATCAGGCAGCAACTTACCTCCCTTGGGAGCAAAAGATCTTTGAAATCTAGCATGGCTTATCCTCCTCACCCCCAACATCTGCTATTGGGGAAGACTTGGAAGATGCACACACACAGTTGGTCTTGTTAAAATAGACCTGCTCATTCAACAGTCATATAACATGTATGTCAGCTTCAGGCATGTGTGAGACATTAGCGGCACATCAGTAGATTTAAGTGCAATCACAGGTATTCAGGCTTTGATCGCTATAGATCATCATTTGTGCATCCAACGTCTCAGCGGCTACACTATGTGTTACTACAAGTCATTAATCCAAGTAGGCTGTGTGTAAGGACTGCAGCAAACAGGTGGAGCAAGTGAGCAAAGCATTGGTCAGCACACTGATGCATCTTATGAGATGTGGGACAGTAATCCGGGACGGTGCTCTACTCCTTTGCACCAGCGTTTGCTTGCATCCCCGTTACCATGTAAGGTGTGGCACCAGGGACCGGACACCCCAGTTGTAGGCAGCTTATAAGACGACATACTTGTTCCTCGTAGGAGCACTTTTCCTGGGGTACTTGGGTTGCCTCCTAAGCCTCAGGGTCTTGGGCCTCCTGAATGTAGGGGAGGTCCTGATTTTCTTCTTCTTGTGACTGTGCACACCCTTCAATACAGCCTTCTTGGCCTTAAGAGCCTTAGACTTTGCTTCGGTCTTGGCAGGGACAGCTGATGAATTAAAAACAGACAACAATGTGTTAATTAAGCCAATACAAGTCTGCCTAGTCATGAGCCATCATCACGCCGCATGGATATGTTCACACCGTGGATATCCGCACAGTAAGATCTGAGACCAATGTCAATGGAAAACCGCAGTAGAAATCCAAGATGATTGCGGCTCTGCATCGTACTACGGGGCTGAGCCAGCTTCACATCAACAAGCCACGGCTCACGGTTCTTCATAGTGGATTTAAAGGGCGCCTGGCACATGCTGCACAGACTACAGGTAGCACGAACCCGGGACAGATCTCCCAGGTATGTTTTAGGCCGATTGCACACAGGCGGATTTGAATAGCAGAAGTCACGACTGTTACCTACACGGACGATCTGCGGTATTCTGCGCCAACTGAAAGAATAAAACACTCACATGTCCGCTCACATGAATGGACAGCAATTGCAACTTCTGCAAGCGGATTTAAAAATCGCAGCACGCTTTATTTTTCAGCAGGATCCACACAGATGGCATCCATAAAGTCAATGGAAGCAGTGTGACCAGCGGCCTGGCCGCGATTGGCCAGGGGTGATGTTAGCGGTATACAGGCAAATATATCGATATCCATCCGGGCTCTTCCACACCAGCGTACGCTACTACATATCACACGCTACTACATATCACACACGCAGCACAGATCTCACAGAGGTGGCACACACGGCGGGCACCATCATGGCATGTACCACACACAGACTTCACTAGTGAGGTGGCAGTATACAACAGGTGTATATACACATAGTATACCAGAGGACTATATACAGTAGTTATATAGCTGTATGAAGGAAGTGTATACATGTGGTAGTAAGGCAATACACAGCAGGTAGTAGAGCAGACTACACCGGCCGTCCCCCCCCTCCCGCAGGCCGCATGTGGTACAGGCCGGTACATCAGTACATAGAGCTGGAATCACGTGTCTCATACTTTGATCGCTTAGAACATCACGTGTACCGGCAGCCTGTAGTACCGGGGCCGGCGCGGAGCATCACGGGATGTGTCGTGCGCTCGGCCCCTGCTCCACGGGACATGCGGCGGCCAGGCCGTAGCTACAGGGAGCCGCATGTAGGCCGGTGACGGCCACCATCCCCCTCCGCCACCCCACCCCGGTGCCTGCTGCACATGGGGAGGCTCAGAGAGCCGCTCTCAGCACAACCTGCCCGTATAACCCGCCGACAAGCCCCGCAGCTCTCACCTTCCTTCTTCGCTTTCGGTGCCATCTTGGGGAAAAGGAAATACAGGGGGTTTCTCAGGCAATATTAGCACGGGCAGCAACAGGAAATCTCGCGAGAGAACGTCACGTCGCGGCGGTGCATCATGGGAGTTGTAGTTTTTTTTTTTCATGGCTGGAGGAAGTCGGCAAATATGTTAGTAAAAACCTAAAATAATTTTCTGGCAGCTATAACTTTTTTATCTTTCGGTCCACATAGCCGTGTGAGGGCTCGTTGTTTGTGGCGCGGCCTGTAGTTTCTGGTGGCACCATTTTGGAATACATATGACTTTAGGATCGCTTTTTATTAATTTTGTTTCCCCTATAAATGGGTTGACCAAAAAAAGCACAATTATGGCATTGTTTGTTTTTTTCTTCTGGACCAACTTCCCCATGTGGGCTAAATAATGCATTACTGTGATAGATCGGACTTTTACAGACGCAGTGATACCACATTTTTATATTAGGGGGGGGAGGGGGTTGTAAACGTTTAATAACCTTTATTCTTTCTAAGGGCGCCCACCCACTGGCGATTTTTTTCCCTGCGAAATTCGCAGCATTTTTTTCTCTGCAGGGGTCTATGGGACTTGTAATGTTAAAATCGCGATCGCGCAAAATCGCGATTTCGCGCGATCGCGATTTTAACATTACAAGTCCCATAGACCCCTGCAGAGAAAAGAATGCTGCGAATTTCGCAGGGAAAAAAATCGCCAGTGGGTGGGCGCCCTAATAGTTAATAAAACTTCTTAAAACTCATCTTTGCATTTATTTTGTTTTAGTCTCCATAGGGACTACAGTATGATGTAATACCATAGTATTGCATTATACCGTGATATAACAAGTAGTTATCAAGTCACACCACAGGAACAGCTAGATAGACAATCAACCATGGCAGTGATGCCATGGCATCCGAACGGAAAATCATGATCATTAATTGTGAGGGGGGGAGTGGGGCATTCAGCAGATGCTGTTATAGATGTGCCTGTGCTGAGGAATTGGCACTGTAATCCACTTTAGGACCCCAAACTCATTTCCGCTTCAACGCCAAACAAAAAGACTGGCGGCTCTCCAAGGGATTCAGCAAGAATGGAGCTGGACACTTTATTTGCCCAGATGTGCAACATCTTAGTCCTCACCCATGCGGCCCAATGACTGAGGGCCGAAACGTCACACATAGAGTTAAAAAACGTATCTGTCTTTTTTATCCAAATTTTTTGCTGCGCCATTTTTATATTTTTGTATCATGGGGGTGTGGGAGAATTGGGGGGCCTGAGACTTCCAGGTGTCTATTTCTGATACAACGCTTTCTCTGTCGATATTGGCCTTGTGGATCTCCCAGCACCGACCATCGGTACACTTGTTCATGTAGTGCATTTTTAATTCCTCCTATTTTTGAAGTGAAGAAACACAACCGCATTTGGTGATTCATTTATTGGCTTTGCATTTTTACAGGTGAACCCCGTAAAAAAGCATGCATTCTTCCAATACATTTTTCTCCTGCCTGAGGGCTTGTTCACACGGGCGTATTTGCTCTGTGTATTACGGACATCATTTTTGCATTGATTTCAATGAGTTTGTTCACATGAGCATATTTTTTCAAGCAATGTGCGATCGTGTGAAATAATACGCTATATGATCTATTTTGGTGCATATTGCACACCGCAATAGGCTATTGCAGTGCAGTGTAGAGCAGCAGTTCTGACTGCCTCTTCAGCCATCTTCCCCTAACTGTCACAGTGCCAGCTTATTACTCTGCCTAGCAGCGTCATTGCTTTAGATGATAAAAAACGTCATCTTCATATATGAAGTGACTGCACACTTTCTGTTGTTTTACGTTGTAGGCACTGGCGTTACTATAGAGGAATGCGGTTGCACCCTGGCCCAGGAGCCTTAGGGGACCCATAAAGCCTCTCTTCTCCATATAGGGAGCCCAGTACTATGAATAAAGCATTATAGCTGGGGGCCCTGTTACAGATTTTGCATTGGGGCCCGGGAGCTTCAAGTTACGTCTCTGCGTTAAGGCATTAATAGAAGTTGGGTGGCCCCAAGATAAACTTTTGCACCTGGGCCCATGAGCCTTTAGCTACACCCCTGGTTGTAGGATACGGTGATGTACACTTATGGATTGGCTTTCTTTTTGCCATTGAAAAGGTATCGTCTTGGGACCATTATGAAGCAGAAGCCCAGTGCAGAAACCACCCACGCCGGGCACCTGATCGTCAGAACCAACCGTGGAGCAACAGAAGAAGAAGGCGGCCTGGTCTGATCAATTATGTTCTCTTTTCCATCATGTGGAAGGTCAGGTGCGCGTGCGTCGCTTACTGCTTTCATATACCATGCAGATTTTTCCGCCACTATAATGCCAACATAACAGGTTAAAGGGCTCTTCCCATCTGAGACTCTCATGGCACATCTACAAGATATGCCATGAAAATCTGCTAGATGCGACCTCCACCTCTTGGGCCAACTCTAGTTTTGGCATCCTTGACTCCCAGCGTCTCAGGGTGGTCGAGATTTATAGAGCGGGCAAGCTACGCTGTTTCCGTAACTTGGAAAGAAAGGCAGCAAGTGACGTGATGCTCTGGGCAATGGTCTGCTCAGAAACCTTGGGTCCTGGTACTCATGTGGATGCAACGTTGACACATACCCCCTCCTTAAATACTTTTGCAGCCCAAAGGCCCCTTCATGGCATCAAAAAAACAAAAACAGGGATTCACAAAAAAACAAAGCTGGACACCTTATTTGCCCCTCACTTATGGGCCCCAATGGAACGTCACACATAGTGTTGAAGAATATATCTGGCTTTTTTTCTCCACATTTTTTGATGTTTTTGTATCTAGGGGACGCATAGTTGGGGTCCTGAGAGTTCCAGCAGTTTATTTCTGATACAATGCTACTTTCTTTTTTAATATATTCGTACATATATACGTATTTATATGGAATACTCAATTCTTGAAGTGGTAGTGAAGGAAAAGGTTGAAGAAGCCTATATGGATATTGATGGATGTTGTGCGGATTGCCCATTGGCTCTTAGCTCCGCTACCCGCCTCCGCTATACGCTTGCCACTCTTCACGATTTCGCTGCCGTGCTGTTTCTCACCCCAGCTTGACTGATGAAGACCCCTTTATGCCCCAACACGCGTTTTGTATGCTGATTTTTAGGAATATCCAATAAATGACAATTTCATTATTGATCCATTTGACTGGTATTTAAGGTGGGTGATCTGAAAACCTAACATAGCCTGTGTTCAGACGGTGCTGTTAACCTCTTAAAGGGGTTGTCTCGCGGCAGCAAGTGGGTCTATACACTTCTGTATGGCCATATTAATGCACTTTGTAATATACATCGTGCATTAAATATGAGCCATACAGAAGTTATTCACTTACCTGCTCCGTTGCTAGCGTCCCCGTCGCCATGGTTCCGTCTAATTTCGGTGTCTTCTTGCCTTTTTAGACGCGCTTGCGCAGATCCGTCTTCTCCCTTCTTCTCCCTTCGGCTCCGCTCGGCAGCATCGGCATTTTGGCTCCGCCCCCTTGTACGCATCATCGCGTAGCTCCGCCCCATGATGTGTGCCGGTTCCAGCCTCCTGATTGGCTGGAATCGGCACGTGGCGGGGGCGGAGCTACGCGATGACGCGTACAAGGGGGCGGAGCCAAAACGCAGATGCTGCCGAGCGGAGCCGAAGGGAGAAGACCGCATAGCGCAAGCGCGTCTAAAAAAGCAAGAAGACACCGAAATTAGACGGAACCATGGCGACGGGGACGCTAGCAACGGAGCAGGTAAGTGAATAACTTCTGTATGGCTTATATTTAATGCACGATGTATATTACAAAGTGCATTAATATGGCCATACAGAAGTGTATAGACCCACTTGATTTCGCGAGACAACCCCTTTAAGGACAGCTCTTTTTTTTTTCCTTTTCTTTTTTTCCTCCCCGTTTTCTGCCGTCTTAGGGTAGGTCTTGTTTTTACAGTGTACATACTGCAGCAAAAATGGTATCATAATTTTATTCTGTGGGCCAAAAACTCTCACATTATTACATAGTATATGTACAAAAAAATGATGTCACAAGATGCAGCATACAGTCCCATAATCATCTGCATGCAACACTTTTCTCAATAAGGATGTGCCGATAGATCTAGTGTTCTCACAACTGTATAAGGGTAGTTTCCTTGAAACTATTGGTTATGTCACTAGGGGGTTAAAAAAAATAAATAAATATATATATATATATATATATATATATATATATATATATGAGAAACAAATTCAAAATCTATTTGGGAGGGTTTTTTGAATTTTACTGTGACAGTTGGGTGGGCTAAACTAACTACGGTACATGCAAAATGAGAAAAGGTATGATGTGCTCAATGAGGCTGCAGCACATGGATAATGTGTATATTGATGTGTACTATGGTGTCACAGTCACTTCGTGGTTGCAGTTCCCTCTAGGTGGCACTCTTTCTTAATATTCCAGAGCATAACTTGAACAGTCGTTAGAATACCACGGCTTTAACTCTCTTGGGTTACTGCGGACCTTTCAGAGGCCTCAGGCCAGTGTTGAGAACTCCTTCAGGCTCGAAGGAGTTTTCCGGGCAATTTCAATTGATGACCTATCCTTAGACTATATAATCAATAGTTGATCAGCTGGGGTCCGCCGCTCAGGATCCTGGCCGATCAAGTGTCTGCTCTTAGCACCAAAACACGTGTGTGGAGCCGAAGCAGATAGTTCTGTCCCCTATGTAGTGGTCGACACTGGTAGTTTGCAGGCGTAACTCTCAATAATTTTAATTGGAGCTGTGCCTGCAATTACCAGCGCCGGCCACTACACTTATTGGAGCGATCTGCTTCCGCTCTGCACAGTGTGTTGTGGCGCTGACTGCGGCTGCCCAAACAGCAGATCAGCCAGGGCGCCGAGCTGTGGAACCCAGACGATCAACTATTGATGACGTATTCTTAAGATAGGTCATCAATAGAAATTGCCGGGAAAACCCCTTTAATTTCACAGCACTCTCAGGAGCCCAGGCCCAATAGTCTTTCAGGGGCAAACTCTAACTTCTGTCAGACTTAGGCCTCATGTCCACGGGTAAAATAAAATGTAAAATCCGGAGCGGATCACCCGCACGCGTGATCCGCGCCCCATAGGGATGCATTGGACACCCGCAGGTCATTAAATACCTGCGGATGTCATTTTCCCTTGAGGCGCGGATTGCGTGTGCGGGAAAACACCCACAGCATGCTCCATTATCGTGCGGGTCTCCCGCGGGGACGGCTCCCGCAGGCTTCTATTGAAGCCTATGGAAGCCGCCCGGATCCGCAGCACACCTGCAGCTGAATTCCTGCTCTCCAGCGCGGGAGTGCCGGAGAGCAGGAGTTAAAAAAAATAGAGTGCACGGCGCATGCGCACGGCACGCTGCCGACGTGCCGAGCACATCCGCCGGGCCGAAGAAATAAGATCCATCCGCGACGGAGGGGAGATCCGCAGCGTCCAGATAGGTAAGTAATTCTTCTTTTTAGGCCTCATTTTCACGGAAAAGGAGGGACCCGCGGCGGGATTCTGCATGAAGAACCCACGGCGGGCCTGATTTACCCTGTGGACATGAGGCCTAAGACTTCATTTACACGAGCATATATCAGCCGTGCTTTTACGGACGGCCGATATACGCTGCTTATCTGATGCATTGGTTTACAATGCATCAGTTCAGATGGGCGTAAAAGTGCCCAGCCAGCCAAGATAGCTCATACAGTGTGCGTTCTGGTCGGGCGTTTTTACGCCAGCCAGAAAAGATAGTTCAGGAACTACTTTCTGTTCGGAATATGGCGTTAGCTCCCAATGACTCCTATGGGAGCTGCCAGAAAAGAGAGGTGGGAGGGAGTTTAGCAGCGTGACTGCTAAACTCCCACCCGCTTCCCTCCTTCTCTCCGCCCCTTGCCGGCTGTTTGCAATGGGAGGGGGAAGGAATGGGTCTGAGCTAGTTGCTAAGCTCCCGCCCTGTCCCATTGCTGGCAGCCGACAAGGGGCAGAAAGAGGGAGGCAGCTTAGCAGAGCTAAACTATCTCCCCCTGCCTGACAGTATCCCAGGCTCGGCGTAAACTCACCGCACCCAGGCTGTGTGAACGGGTATACAAGTGTGAGATTTGTGTACTCGTTCACGCGATTTACGGTTTCGCTCTGGCCGTCACACCGGCAGCCGACCGAAAATCGCCCACGCTCGTGTGACAGAGGCCAGGAGTCGGTGTAACTCTCACAAAAACTATCATGAGTCTACATAGTTTAAAGTGGACTTGTCAGGTTCCTTGTGCTGTTCTGACTGCCTGGAGTACAGAATAGTGACAGATAAGCTGATTTCAGCAGTCTGCCACTTTTTATTAGTCACTGCAGCAGTTATTTTAAGACTTATTGGTATTAAGGCACGCTCCCCCTACCCCTCCCTTCTGCCACTGACTGACAGTTTCTCTGTATTACTATGTATGTGGAGAGACCTGTCAATCAGTGGCTGAAGAGAAGGGATGGCGGGGAAGCATCACGCTTAGGCTGCCTGTCCATGGGCGTTGCGATTTCCTATGGTGGATCGCCACTGCCGGGGAGCAAGAGCCAGCTGACGGATCTCCGCAGTGAGCCTATCTGACAGATAGGCTTACTGTGAAGAATCGCGGCAATTCGTGGCATGCTGCGATTTGCTGCCCGCAAGTGGAGAATCGCTATGATTCTCCGCTCGTGGACAGGGGGGCTGCACTTTCCATAGCAATGCTATGAAAAGCATGTACTGCATTCCCCGCGGCCAGATTTTCGCCGTGGGGAACACAATGCAAAAACGCCCGTGGACAGGCAGCCTAGGACCTGAAACGTGATGTGAACAGAGTCTTATACCAAAGCAAGTAGCAAATTAACAAACATGTTCTTAAAAGGATATACTCGGATATGCTTGGAGACGAGCCTATTTTTGTTTTAAGGACTGAGCAATTGTCATTGGTGCATTACAAGAGCCATATCTTGTTGACATCGCTGTACGTGGGCTTGAAGTTTACGGGACAAGTATTTTTTTAATGGCACGGCTCTGGAGTACATATATATTGCACTGTAACTTTTATTGGATTTTTTTTGGGGGGGGGGGGGGGGGGACGTGTAAAAACTCCTCAGAAATTCTGCCATTGTTTTCGGGTTTCGTTTTTACGGTGTTCACCATTTGGTAAAGGTAGCATGATAATTTTCTTATCCAGATCAGTAGGAGTACTGATACCTGATACCAAGTTTATACAGGTTTTTTTAAATACTTTTGCACAATAAAAAACGATTTTTAAAGAAAACCAATTCAATCCGCATCGACACATTCTAAGATCGATAGTATTATTATTTTTCTGGCAACTGAGCTTTCTGAGGTCTTGTTTTTTGAGGGAAAAGTTGTACGTTTTTATTGGTACTATGTTGAGGTACATGCGACTTTTGGATTGCTTTTCGTTGTGTTTTTTTGGTGGTGAACAAAGGAAAAATAACAATTCTGGCTTTGATTTTGAAAACGATATTTACGGCATTCACCGTGTGTGTGTGTGACGAACGCGGTAACACTTATTGTGTGTTGCTTTTTTAAAATTTTCTTTGGGATTTTATCCATTGAAAAAGGGGTTTTGTGGGAAATAATGTTTTAAGTGTTTTTTTTCCCCTTTAAATTAAATTTGTTGAACTTTCTTTTTTACTCTATTTTTTTAGTCCCTCAAGGGGACTTGAAGATGTGATAATTCAATCACTGGGATAGTACACTGCATTACATGTAGTGCACTCTACTAAGCCTACTATAGCGGCCTGTTAAGACTCTGCCAGGAGTGGGGTGTAATAGGCTGAGATACATGGCAGGCATAGAGGCCTTTATCAGGCTTCTGGTTGCCATGGGAACCCATTGGTACCGTGCAATCACAATACAGGCTGCCGATTGGTGACAGAAGGATACCTCTCCCTCCGCTTAAATTCTGCAGTTGCTATTGATTGTAAGGGGTTAAAATGCTAGAATGTAAGGTTTCTCCACATCTAGCTGTGAGAGCAGGAGCCTGGCTGTCACTAGTCAGCTAAGCTACCATCTTAAAAAGATGTATATGCAGGTTAAAAGCCCATTAGTGAGGTCAGTAAAAAGGCGTATTGGCGGTCACTAAGGACTTAAGGGCCTTTTACATGACCAGATCATCAACAAAGGATCACATTAACCATTGTTGATTTCCACTACAGCCCGCATCAGCCGGTGTAAAGGCCTTATTTATCAGTGTTCATGCAACAGCCCAGAGGGGTGACCCTGGGCACCTGGCTAATGTGAAGAGCTGGGGGGAATAAGTGCTGGCTTGTCACGGCGGCACTTACCAGGTTCTGGTCCCGGAGGGACGACACGCAGCCAAGGCCAGGACAGGACTGCAGACTAGCTTCGACACCCATTGGATAGGGAATTCCAATAAACGGGTTGATGGGGGTAATAGTACTTATCACTCGTGACGCCACTATTCCCACACACCAGTATGCTATCCTGCAGAGAAAAGAACACAGAGACTTGTGTATAGTACCTTGGGTCCACAGGAATACTGAATGATAAACTTTTAAAACAAGTATTTAAAGTAATGAAGGTACAATTCTCTTTAAGTAACAGCAATTTAGAGCTCAGAGGTAGGGAGCATACACAGAATGAACACAGTCCTGCAGTCCACGTTATCTGTATGTCACCGGTCCTGGATTGGGAGCACTCCAGAGCAGGAAGGGGGGTGGGGTCACTCCACAGATACTCTGGCAGACAATTATTGCATGGTAGACGTGTTGGTGTGACTCAGTCGCGTACCTCTGTGCGGTGATCCTAACTATGGATGGCCGCACAGGAAAAGCCTGTAGTGTGAACTGCACCTGTTTAGAACTTTTAGTAGGTCTCTCTCTCTCTCTCTCTGATGGTGGGACTCACTCCTTCACATCCACACTCCAAACGCTACGGGATATCGCTCCTCTTCCTCCATCTTCACCTACATGGAAGCTGAAGGTGCTTCCATGTGGCTCTGTGTTAGCACTCTCTCAGGTAGACAAGATGGAAGACGCTCTTCCCGCTCTCAAGCACTCCTATTTATACCTTCTCTCATACCACATGACAAGACAGACTGATACATCTACATGCAGACAATGATTTTTATTAATGTTAACCTCTCAAGCGCCGTAGCTGTGCAACACACACACTGGGTATGACAGGACAAGGTTTGCGCAGTGCATCTACATAGGACAAACATGTATGACAATTATGGAGGGGACCAGGATGGTATTCTGAGCCACTACACATTTAAATGCCCGCATTGCCCTGCGTAAAAGGGCCCTTACAGGCCATCTAAGGATTCTCAGGTCTCTAGTGGACTAGTCTGGCATTGCAGGAATGTCATTTGTAGGCTAATTACAGGGTGTAAAAAATTATTCTAAAACATTTACGTTCGGTAAATAATGCATAACTAATATGTCCTTTGCTCAGGTTATCCCATTATCTTCCAGAACTATAGGAGTGTGCTAATGATTCCCTAAAGCTGCCTCCGGAAAACCTGTTAAAACTTGTTGCACATTGTCGTATAAGGTAATGTTCCATGTATAATGATAATTAACAAGTGCTGACATAGTATGAATCTGATATTTTTATACAAGCTACTATGATAGTTTACCTTTCCTGGGTCCCTTGCAATATTTTATAACAACTTCATTATGGATGCAAATGACTGAGGTCCGGCATGTAAGCGGACACAATAACTCCTCTTCCTATATTTGTGCTTATCTGGGGAAATGTTAAAATGTGAGACATACCCCAAAACGGACTGGGCCCTGGCCTCACTAGACGCAGCTAAAGCCTTTGATTCCATAGAGCGGCCCTTCCTGCTCCAGGTGCTGAAGAGATTCGGGTTCGGAGACCGTTTTATTCAATGGATCTCTGTAATCTACAAAACACCACTGGCAGCAATCTCCGTGAATGGCACCTGCTCTACCTATTTTCCCCTGTGCAGAGGTACTAGACAGGGATGCCCTCTCTCCTCGCTTCTCTTCGCCCTGGCCATGGAACCGCTGGCCATCATGCTACGGACGTGCCCATTGTACCACGGGATTAAAGTAGGAAATCGGAAGGATCGTGTGGCGCTATACGCCGATGAGCTTATGCTATTTATGTCGGACCCAACAACCTCCCTGCCCCGCGCCATAGTCATCATTAATAAATTTGGAACCTTCTCAGGTCTGCAGATCAATTGGTCAAAATCCGCTCTACTGTTAGTTTCTGCACAAAACCGCCTACAACACACGGACTCACTGTGCGGCTTACGAGTCTCTAAAGACTTCAAATATCTGGGAGTCCAGATCACCAACACAATTTCCCGAATCCTAGACCTGAACGTTTACCCACTAATAGACCTTTATAGATCCAAATTCAAAATATGGGGATCACTACCCCTATCAGTTGCAGGCCGTATTAACCTGATTAAAATGATAGTCCTACCAAAGTGCCTCTATACCCTGCAACACATCTCCGTACCAGTCCCGATGAAATTTTTTCATACCATGAACTCCCTCATGATCTCCTTCATATGGGGAAGTTCCCGCCCAAAACTTAAGCTTTCCACGCTACAGAGACCCAAGGATGAGGCCGGGGCAGCACTCCCTGATCTATTCCTATACTACATGGCTGGTCAATAGATACACTTAAAATGCTGGCTGAACAACGGCCCACTGCCCTATTCAGAGGCTCACCTGGGCCAGGCTCTAAACACCTCCAGCCTCTGGCTGCTGCTGGAACTACCCGCCACCGTAAAGGGCAAAATATTACCCATCCATAGGCTGGCAATGCGAGTTTGGTGCCAGACTAGAGAGGTGAGCGGATTTTCTGACATAGCCGCCGACATGCCGCTGTGGAGGAACCCAGGGCTAGGGGAACTGCGGCTATTAACAGACCTAGAGGTATGGGAACAGCATGGGATAGCTCACCTAGGAGACCTATATAACTCTAATATCCTGCTATCCTTCGAGCAACTCCAGGCCCAATACCAAATACCTCGATCCCACTTCTACAAATACCTACAGATCCGGCATGCGCTCCAATTCCCACCAATGAGTAGCATTATATCCCACCACCCATTAATCGGAATATTAAAATCACAAGGGCCCCGAGGACTCATCTCAACATTATACTCCCACCTAACAACTTCAAAAGCCGCCAGGGAAATCCCTCCCGCCCTGACTAAGTGGAAATCTTTGATTTCAATGCTGACGGAAGAAAACTTCCAAGAGGTATTAGAATCGCCGCTATCCGTCTCCCCCTCAGCAAACAATAAATTGACCCAACTATACATAGTTCACCAATGCTACCTCACCCCGGCAAGACTACATAAGATGGGCAGGATCCCATCCACACACTGCATTAGATGCACCTGCACATACGCCGCTTTCTGGCATATGATCTGGGACTGCCCGCGGAGCCGATCATATTGGGACAAAGTCATAAACCTGCTCTCCGCGGTCCTCAATATCCCGGTCCCTGCCACCCCAGAAATCTGCCTTTTCGGAATTCTTGATGAGGAGCAGGGGCAACACTACCACAGAATATTCCTACGGGAAGTCCTGTTCATAGCCAGGAAAGTGATCGTGATGGGATGGATGGACCAGAGAGGCTCGACCGTGACAATGTGGAAGAAAACTACAAATTCAATTATACCCTATAACAATATAGTATATAAAGCCCACAATTGCCCGGATAAATTTTAAAAGGTGTGGGGCCACTGGTGTGACTCTTCATTGACCTTGTTCCCTCCGCAACCACTTTCATTAGCCATATCAGCGTTACAAAGAACGTAGTAAAATCGTGATGGGATCGGGAGACTCTACCCCATGCTCAGTTGGCCACCCGGAGTGCAATAATATACCTCCTCCCTTCCTTAAAACAAAGCACCTTGATGACCCCGGCTCCGTACCGCAACATAACCGGGTAATAATCATAATTGGGTGTAAAGGTATACACGTCTGCTTATGATAACTCCTATAATAGACATATGCTCTAAAATATGCCTCAGCATGGTTACACCTTCCTCTATGGACCCCTCACCACTTCCACTCTTCCTCACATACCCACCCTATGTCACCATGCTTTTCTTTACTCTTAACCTATCCCCCTTTTACTCCTGACCAACGAAACGCCAGACACGATGTAAACTGTAAAGCACAGGCCCGACCGGCTTATACCTCATACTCAAGATTATGTACTGCACAATGTTTCTGTTTTTGTACTTGACATGTTGTTAACCTGTCAATAAAACGAGTTTAAAAAAAAAAAAGTGAGACATACCCTTAAGTTGGTCATTATAGATGAGCGAGTATACTCGCTAAAGGCAATTGGTCGAGCGAGCATTGCCTTTAGCGAGTATCTCCCCGCTCGAGACGGAAGATTCGGGTGCTGGCAGCGGGCACGGAGCTGCGGGGAAGAGCGGGGCGGAACGGAGGGGAGATCTCTCCCTCTCTCCCCCCCCCCTTCTCCCTCCTGCTGACTGCCGCTACTCACCGCTCCCCCACGCCGGCACCCGAACCTGCAGTCTCGAGCGGGGGAGATACTCGCTAAAGGCAATGCTCGCTCGAGCAATTGCCTTTAGCGAGTATACTCGCTCATCTCTATTGGTCATACATGGGCCAATTTCCTTCTGAGCAACATTGTGATATATTTGATAGCACACTGGCCATTAAATGGAACCTGTTATCACTTTTTACCCAAGTAAACCAAGCACAGCTCTACAAGTATGACCTATGTGTATTTCCCAAACTTATTTCCCCATGTCTTTTATATAAGCATACCCACGGAATCGCTATTGAAAAAGTTTCTACGCTGCATGTAAACTATGCAGAGCAGTCCGGTGGGCGGAGCGGACCATCTCTGCTACTACAGGTTTTGTTTAAAAGTCTGCCCCTCTCTTCCTTTATGATGTAGATGACGTCTACATGCTCCATGGAGTGCTGCAAAATCTCACGCTTGTACCATGATTTAGCTGACTGGCGCATGCGCAGATGTACATGGCGAGCCTGCCCACAAAAGGAACAGATGATCTGCGCATGCACCAGTCATCTAAACTATGCCGCAAAGTGTGAGAATTGGCAGCGCTCCATATGTCATCCTTATCATAGGAGAAGAAGGGGGCGGACTTTTGGGGAAAACCTGCAGCTAGCATTGACGGTCAGGCCCGCCCACTGGACTGGTCTGCATAATTTACATGCACAATGAGAAACTTTAAAACAGGGATTCCTTGTATATCTATATATATAAAGACGAAAGCCCTCACTGACTCACTGACTCACTCACTGACTGACTGACTCACTGACTCACTCACTGACTCACTGACTCACTCACTGACTCACTCACTGACTGACTGACTCGCCAAAAGTTCTCCAACTTCCCGATGTCATAGAAACATGAAATTTGGCACACGCATAGATTATCTCCAAAATAGAAAAAGTAATTGGGTCCCAACTCGATTATTCAATTCTAGCGCAAAAGAATTGGCGTCAGAATTCTACGTACGTAATCTAAATCTGTCACTTTCCAATGTCATAGAAACTTAAAATTTGGCCGAGCATTGATTATGTCATAAATGGGAAAAGTTAATGGGTCCCAAGTCCCAACACGATTATTCAATTCTATGCGCAAAAGAATTAGCGTCCAAATTTTACGTACGGAATCTAATTCTCTCACTTCCCGGTGTTATAGAAACTCGAAATTTGGCAGGAGTATTGATTATGTCATAAATAGGAAAAGTTAATGGGTCCCAACTCGATTATTCAATTCTATGCGCAAAAGAATTAGCGTCCAAATTTTACGTACGGAATCTAATTATCTCACTTTCCGGTGTTATAGAAACTCAAAATTTGGCAGAAGCATTGATTATGTCATAAATAGGAAAAGTTAATGGGTCCCAACTCGATTATTCAATTCTATGCGCAAAAGAATTAGCGTCCAAATTTTACGTACGGAATCTAATTATCTCACTTTCCGGTGTCATAGAAACGTGAAATTTGGCAGGAGCATTGATTATGTTATAAATAGGAAAAGTTAATGGGTCCCAACTCGATTATTCAATTCTATGCGCACAAGAATTAGCGTCCAAATTTTACGTACGGAATCTAATTATCTCACTTTCCGGTGTCATAGAAACGTGAAATTTGGCACGAGCATTGATTATGTCATAAATAGGAAACGCTAATGGGTCCCAACTCCATTATTCAATTCTATGCGCAAAAGAATTAGCGTCCAAATTTTACGTACGGAATGTAATTTCTTCACTTTCCGGTGTCATAGAAACAGGAAATTTGGCACGAGCATTGATTATGTCATAAATAGGAAAAGCTAATGGGTCCCAACTCGATTATTCAATTCTAAGCGCAAAAGAATTGGCATCGAAATTTTACGTACGGAATCTAATCTTCTCACTTTCCGGTGTCATAGAAACGTGAAATTTGGCAGGAGCATTGCTTATGTCATAAAGAGGAAAAGCTAATGGGTCCCAACTCGATTATTCAATTCTATGTGCAAAAGAATTAGCGTCCAAATATTACGTACGGAATCTAATTATCTCACTTTCCGGTGTTATAGAAATTCAAAATTTGGCAGGAGCATTGATTATGTTATAAATAGGAAAAGTTAATGGGTCCCAACTCGATTATTCAATTCTATGCGCAAAAGAATTAGCGTCCAAATTTTACGTACGGAATCTAATTATCTCACTTTCCGGTGTCATAGAAACGTGAAATTTGGCAGGAGCATTGATTATGTTATAAATAGGAAAAGTTAATGGGTCCCAACTCGATTATTCAATTCTATGCGCACAAGAATTAGCGTCCAAATTTTACGTACGGAATCTAATTATCTCACTTTCCGGTGTCATAGAAACGTGAAATTTGGCACGAGCATTGATTATGTCATAAATAGGAAACGCTAATGGGTCCCAACTCCATTATTCAATTCTATGCGCAAAAGAATTAGCGTCCAAATTTTACGTACGGAATGTAATTTCTTTACTTTCCGGTGTCATAGAAACAGGAAATTTGGCACGAGCATTGATTATGTCATAAATAGGAAAAGCTAATGGGTCCCAACTGGATTATTCAATTCTAAGCGCAAAAGAATTGGCGTCGAAATTTTACGTACGGAATCTAATCTTCTCACTTTCCGGTGTCATAGAAACGTGAAATTTGGCAGGAGCATTGCTTATGTCATAAAGAGGAAAATCTAATGGGTCCCAACTCGATTATTCAATTCTATGCGCAAAAGAATTAGCGTCCAAATTTTACGTACGGAATCTAATTATCTCACTTTCCGGTGTCATAGAAACGTGAAATTTGGCAGGAGCATTGATTATGTTATAAATAGGAAAAGTTAATGGGTCCCAACTCGATTATTCAATTCTATGCGCACAAGAATTAGCGTCCAAATTTTACGTACGGAATCTAATTATCTCACTTTCCGGTGTCATAGAAACGTGAAATTTGGCACGAGCATTGATTATGTCATAAATAGGAAACGCTAATGGGTCCCAACTCCATTATTCAATTCTATGCGCAAAAGAATTAACGTCCAAATTTTACGTACGGAATGTAATTTCTTTACTTTCCGGTGTCATAGAAACAGGAAATTTGGCACGAGCATTGATTATGTCATAAATAGGAAAAGCTAATGGGTCCCAACTGGATTATTCAATTCTATGCGCAAAAGAATTAGCGTCCAAATTTTACGTACGGAATCTAATTATCTCACTTTCCGGTGTCATAGAAACGTGAAATTTGGCAGGAGCATTGATTATGTTATAAATAGGAAAAGTTAATGGGTCCCAACTCGATTATTCAATTCTATGCGCACAAGAATTAGCGTCCAAATTTTACGTACGGAATCTAATTATCTCACTTTCCGGTGTCATAGAAACGTGAAATTTGGCACGAGCATTGATTATGTCATAAATAGGAAACGCTAATGGGTCCCAACTCCATTATTCAATTCTATGCGCAAAAGAATTAGCGTCCAAATTTTACGTACGGAATGTAATTTCTTTACTTTCCGGTGTCATAGAAACAGGAAATTTGGCACGAGCATTGATTATGTCATAAATAGGAAAAGCTAATGGGTCCCAACTGGATTATTCAATTCTAAGCGCAAAAGAATTGGCGTCGAAATTTTACGTACGGAATCTAATCTCACTTTCCGGTGTCATAGAAACGTGAAATTTGGCAGGAGCATTGCTTATGTCATAAAGAGGAAAATCTAATGGGTCCCAACTCGATTATTCAATTCTAGCGCAAAAGAATTGGCGTCGAAATTTTACGTACGTAATCTAAATCTGTCACTTTCCAATGTCATAGAAACTTAAAATTTGGCCCGAGCATTGATTATGTCATAAATGGGAAAAGTTAATGGGCCCCAACACGATTATTCAATTCTATGCGCAAAAGAATTAGCGTCCAAATTTTACGTACGGAATCTAATTATCTCACTTTCCGGTGTCATAGAAACGTGAAATTTGGCATGAGCATTGATTATGTGATAAATAGGAAACGCTAATGGGTCCCAACTCCATTATTCAATTCTATGCGCAAAAGAATTAGCGTCCAAATTTTACGTAGGGAATTTAATTTTCTCACTTCCCGATGTCATAGAAACAGGAAATTTGGCACGGGCATTGATTATGTCATAAATAGGAAAAGCTAATGGGTCCCAACTCGATTATTTAATTCTATGTGCAAAAGAATTAGCGTCCAAATTTAACGTACGGAATGTAATTTTTTCACTTTCCGGTGTCATAGAAACGGGAGATTTGGCAGGAGCATTGATTATGTCATAAATAGGAAAAGCTAATGGGCCCCAACTGCATTATTCAATTCTATGCGCAAAAGAATTAGTGTCCAAATTTTACGTACGGAATGTAATTTCTTCACTTTCCGGTGTCATAGAAACAGGAAATTTGGCACGAGCATTGATTATGTCATAAATAGGAAAAGCTAATGGGCCCCAACTCCATTATTCAATTCTAGTGCAAAAGAATTGGCGTCGAAATTTTACATGCGGAATGTAATTTTTGCACTTTCCGGTGCCATAGAAACGGGAAATTTGGCAGGAGCATTGATTATATCATAAATAGGAAACGCTAATGGGTCCCAACTCCATTATTCAATTCTATGCGCAAAAGAATTAGCGTCCAAATTTTACGTACATAATCTAAATCTCTCACTTCCCAATGTAATAGAAACGTGAAATTTGGCACGGGCATTGATTATGTCATAAATTGGAAAAGTTAATGTGTCCCAACTCGATTATTCAATTCTATGCGCAAAAGAATTAGCGTCCAAAATTTTACGTACGGAATCTAATTTTCTCACTTTCCGGTGTCATAGAAACGTGAAATTTGGCACCAGCATTGATTATGTCATAAATAGGAAAAGTTCATAGGTCCCAACTCGATTATTCAATTCTAGCGCTAAAGAATTAGCGTCCAAATTTTACGTACGGAATGTAATTTTTTCACTTTCCGGTGTCATGGAAACGGGAAATTTGGCACGAGCATTGATTATGTCATAAATAGGAAGAGTTAATGGGTCTCAACTTGATTATTCAATTCTATGCGCAAAAGAATTAGTGTCCAAATTTTATGTACGTAATCTAATTCTCTCACTTCCTGATGTCATTTTATATAAAGTAAACGTCACATGGTTACCTCCACGTGGTGTTTCCTGGGTAACGCAGAGAATTATGCAAAATGGTGAACATATGTTTTTCTGGTATCTCTAAGGTAAGCAAGACTTCATAAGATTTTCCGTGTGAACACCAGATAAACACCAGTACCAAATTAACTCGGGCGAAGCCGGGTATATCAGCTAGTACTTTTATAAAGACACGTGGGAAAATAAGTTTGGAAAACTCATGTAGGTCATAATTGTAGCGCTGTGCTTGGTTTACTTGGGTAAAAAGTGATGTTCTTTTACTAAAAGATATTTGGATTAAAGGGAATGATTTTCTGTACTTGTAAGCAGAGTGAAGTGATGGCTTTGTGGTATGTTTATGTATCCTGTTCTGGTGCGTGGTT
The DNA here is from genome assembly GCF_035609145.1 of Eleutherodactylus coqui. Classification (NCBI taxonomy): domain Eukaryota; kingdom Metazoa; phylum Chordata; class Amphibia; order Anura; family Eleutherodactylidae; genus Eleutherodactylus; species Eleutherodactylus coqui. The sequence goes on along the minus strand of NC_089840.1, from coordinate 59,888,381 downwards.
CCTAGGATCAGCTAGGGCCCAGATCCGAAGACTGCTGGGCTGCCCTTTATTGGGGCGAATCCCCCGCTTAGGTAGGGCCATGCCATCCTCCCTTGTAGCACAGGGTCAGTTTGCCTGAAATCCATGTTGCACACTCTTTTGGTCACGATTGTGTGGGCCCTGTGCTTAGTTTGCCCACACGATCGTAACAATATGTATATATTACAGAAGGTAGAGGAGGAAAACAATGTAAACCTTTATATATTTTACAGGAGAAAAAAAAAGAGAGGGTGACATGATGGAAACATTTATATATGTTTCAGGAAGAAAGAAGGGAGAGGGGGACATGATGGAAACCTTTAATATATGATACAGGAGGGAAGAACGGAGAGGCGGGACATGATGGGAACCTTTATGTAGGCTACAGGAGACAAGGGAGACATGATGGAGACATAAATGGAAACCTTTATATATGTTACAGGAGAAAAGAAAAGAGAGGGGACATGATGGAAACCTTTATATATGTTACAGGAGGAGAGAAGGGAGAGGGGGACATGATGGAAACCTTTATATATGTTACAGGAGGAGAGAAGGGAGAGGGGGACATGATGGAAACCTCTATATATGTTACAGAAGGAGAGAAGGGAGAGGGTGGGCATGATGGAAACCTCTATATATGTTACAGAAGGAGAGAAGGGAGAGGGTGGGCATGATGGAAACCTTTATATGTGTTACAGGAGAAGAGAAGGGAGAGGGTGGGCATGATGGAAACCTCTATATATGTTAGAGAAGGAGAGAAGGGAGAGGGGGACATGATGGAAACCTCTATATAAATGTTACAGAAGGAGAGAAGGGAGAGGGGGAGATGATGGAAATATTTATATATGTTACAGAAGGGAAGAAAAGAGAGGGGGACATGATGGAAACCTTTATATATGTTACAGAAGGAGAGAAGGGAGAGGGGGACATGATGGAAACCTCTATATATGTTACAGAAGGAGAGAAGGGAGAGGGTGGGCATGATGGAAACCTTTATATGTGTTACAGGAGAAGAGAAGGGAGAGGGTGGGCATGATGGAAACCTTTATATGTGTTACAGGAGAAGAGAAGGGGACATGATGGAAACCTTTATATATGTTACAGGAGAAAAGAAAAGAGAGGGGGACATGATGGAAACCTTTATATATGTTACAGGAAGAAAGAAAGTAGAGTGGGACATGATGGAAACATATATGTTAGAGGAGGGAAGAAGGGAGAGGGGGACATGATGGAAACCTCTATATAAATGTTACAGGAGGAGAGAAGGGAGAGGGGGACATGATGGAAACATTTATATATGTTACAGGAGGGAAGAAAAGAGAGGGGGACATGATGGAAACCTTTATATATGTTACAGGAGGAAAGAAAGTAGAGTGGGACATGATGGAAACATATATGTTAGGGGAGGGAAGAAGGGAGAGGGGGACATGATGGAAACCTTTATATATGTTACAGGAGGCAAGAAGGGTGAGGGGGTACCTGATATAAATCTTTATATATGTTACTGTAGGAAAGAAAGTAGAGTGGGACATGATGGAAACATATATGTTAGAGGAGTGAAGAAGGGAGAGGGGGACATGATGGAAACATATATGTTAGAGGAGTGAAGAAGGGAGAGGGGGACATGATGGAAACCTTTATATATGTTACAGGAGGGAAGAAGGGAGAGGGGGGACATGATGGAAACCTTTATATATGTTACAGGAGGAAAGAAGGGAGAGGGGGAGACATGATGGAAACCTTTATATATATTACAAGAGAAGGGAGAGGGGGACATGATGGAAACCTTTTTATACGTTACAGGAGGAAAGAAGGGAGAGGAGGGCATGATGGAAACCTTTATATATGTTACAGGAGGAGAGAAGGGAGAGGGTGGGCATGATGGAAACCTTTTTATACGTTACAGGAGGAAAGAAGGGAGAGGAGGGCATGATGGAAACCTTTATATATGTTACAGGAGGAAAGAAGGGAGAGGAGGGACATGATTGAAGCCTTTATATATGTTACAGCAGGAAAGAAGGGAGAGGGGGGAGATGATGGAGACTTTTATATTTCATACAGGAGGAAAGAAGGGACATAAGTCGAAACTTTTAAAGGTGTCAAGAAAACCTACAATTAAGATTCAGGAGGGAAATATTTTTTTAGGAGACTAAACAATAGAACGAGGGGGCACAACCTGAGATTAATTGGAGAAAAAATAAGAAGTAATGTCAGAAAATATTACTTTTCTGAAAGAGTAGTACATGCCTGGAACAAATTGACATGAGATGTGGTTGGTAAATCAACAATATATTCAAGCTGCGCGGGATAACAAAGATCTATCCTAAGAGAAAAATAATATCAGGGCGGACTAGTTGGACCGTGTGGGCTTTTTCTGCTATCAAGTTTCGATGTTTCTAACGTGCACCGTTTCTACCATAGCCCAATACTTATATAATAGTCTTTTTAGACATTCACCTTGTATATATGTTTTAAATCTATGTTCATAAAAAGCAAGTTACCAGAATAGACTGTGAGGTAAATATACTTATTTCGATTTCCTTAACACCTGGAGTCCGATGTCTAACCTGGGTGATAATGTTATTATGCAAAAGGAAAGGATGTAAGAAGTAGTCCAAGGAAGTACTAACTGAAGGGGGGAGGTTATTTAAATCAATGCTAATTCTCCATCTTTGACACTTCTCTGGATTCTTCTCTCAGCATGGGGCACACAAGAACTTCCTGAGGCTGAGCAAGCAACATCATAGGGGCTTAAGTCACTGCTATCATCCCCCACTTCCAGACTTCAGGGTGGAACACAAGAGTCAGCAGCACAAGGGGAGGAATCAGGGCTGGGAAATAATAACCAGGCGACTGAGTTATTGGAGTGCCAGTAATAAGAAGCAGCTGCAGGCAGCTGGGCCGCCTCCGCTGTCCCCCTTACTGTTGCCTGAGTTCTTGTGAAGTGGGGAACAACTTAACACCATTTCCAGTAGTGCTGCTGATTTCCTACCCAAGGTAAGCTGACATCTCCAATAACTATTAGTTAATTCTGCCTGGCACAACAGATGGTGTCTGGAGCTAATTTACATGTCTTGGACACGTGATAACACTATAGTGCTATGGAGAATATGCTGTTGCTACCAGAATCAGGTAAAGCAAAGCTCCTAGCAAAAATAAGAAATGCTGACTCTGCAAACAAAGGAAGAGCATTATCATGGCCATAAGAGCTGACAATCTAAAGTCAGCATAAAGTGCTGAAGAATAGATTGGTGCTATATAAATAAAGAGTATTGCTAAATACAAATAGGGATGGAAGGCGTACATAGAGCCATAGCTTTCGGTTAGCAGCTATCTGCACAGTGTCAGGGTGATTGCTGCGATGCTCCTTGTGTTGTTGCAAGCTGTTGCCATGCCTGTGCTAGCTGCACACTGTTCCTGCTCAGGCTCACTTCTCTCAGGCTATAGGACTGTGTTAGACGCGGTTCAGATCTCTTGGAATTTCCTGCTCTCATGTTACTGCCACAATTCTGCAGATTTCACCCCAGTCAGTCTTTGTGTAGCATTGTTACGGGATGATCTAGCAGTGACTCTCCGGCACACACTGGGCTTTATGTAAACTCTTTTTTTTTTCTGAGATGTTTCATAAATGAGGTAAGATGTTTTTTATTAACTTTCGGAAAGTATTTTCTGGCTTCTCTTGAGTTTCCGTTCTTCACACGTTGATTCTCGCAGTGGATCTTAAGATTGCTGACTTCCAAATAAGAAATGATGTATAGTGAGCCGACGGGAAAAGTGTTGTTTTTGTGTCTTAGTGTTTCAATGTATGTTGCCCCAAGCTATACTTAGGACAGGCTGATGTTTATTGAGAAAGTATTATTGTGCCTGTGGTTTTTTTTTTTAGACATACGATAGACTTGGGATCTGTTCCGGGAAACTTCATGGACCCATCAGAAGTCAGTGGGATCTGTTAGAAAATGGATCATAATGTAGCTGTCATAGACATGGTGCCTGTAAAAATGGGGGGGGGGGGGGGGGGGAATCACATTTATGCAGATATTTGCATCCACATGACTGTTGGAAATAGACACATTCAGTGCTGGTTTTAGGTTAGGTGGTACCCTGTTTGGAATCCCCCCCCCCTCCCCCAATATAAGAGAAATATTACGCATATTGCTCTAATAGGCAGTCTGCCTGTATTCTACTTGTGCAGAAAGCAGCTAAGTAGCAAGATACCCACACTAGAACAGGTCACTGAATAAATACAGCACCAGAACTAAGCTCATAACATAGATACAAGCTCATAACAAATACAGCACCAGTTTCGGCTCCATAGTCACAAAATTAAGGTATTCCCTGTACTTCATACTCATCAAAACATCACTATAAGAGGCTTAAGCCCTTCAGGCTGTCGACCGATTCCGCCCCCCTTCCCCTCCACCTCCTATTATGTCATGTTTTAGAGTTAAGGTCTGGCCACGAGCACAGACATATTTTTGTTGTTAACTTAACTGTTCTCGCTTAATAAAACAGAAGAATAATATAGGTTGAGCCTTATAAGGAATTGTGTCACTCAATTGTTGTTGCATATAAGTAACTCTTTCTGTACCATGCAAATTCTTCAATAAAATACTTTTGAACCATAAATATAGCAACACAACCAAGCTCATAATATAAGTACAGCATCCGAACCAAGCTCATAGCATAAATGCAGTACCAGAACCAAGCTCATAGCATAAATACAGTGCCAGCCCCAAGCTCAATACATAGATACTATAGCAGAACCAATCTCACAACATATATACAGCACCGGAACTAAGCTTATAACATACATACAGCACCAAAACCAACCGTATAATATAAATGCAGCCTCAAAACCAAGCTTATAGGCTAATAAAAATCCAGTAGATGAACTTTCTTATATGCACAAGGAAAGACTAGAAGCGATTGAATGCAACTGAAAGGGAGGAGATGCAGATTAGATATTAGAAAAAACTTTCTGACAGTAAGGGTGTTCAATGAGTGGAACAGGGTGCCACGGGAGGTGGTGAGTTCTCCTTCAATGAAAGTTTTCAAACGAAGGCTGGACAGACATCTGTCTGGGATGATTTAGTGATCCTGCATTGAGCAGGGGGTTGGACCTGATGAACCTGGAGGTCCCTTCCAGCTCTACCATTCTATGATTAACTAAGTGATTGCGTTGTGGGGATGTCATTGAGCTGACAAATGCGCCTCAGAACATCAGAGAGGAGACTGAGCCAGTAGGACGATGGTTCATGAAGCTTCAGAAGACACTCCCGCATGGAAGAAGAAGATCATCTGGCAAGGTGGACCTAAGGGGAGAAATCGCCTTCAGCCTACATGTCCCTAATGCCCCCCTACAAGCTGGTGGTCTGCCCACTGTGTGACTGCATAGGTCAGACTTGGCTAAATCCAACCATGGACATGTTTGCTGGATAACTTCATGAACACATAAAAGACATACAAACACAAGATTATACTCAATTTCTTTACTCAGGCACCTTCCAAAATGACAAGTGAACCAAACAAAGGGGGACCACAAACTAAAGGAGAAGCTAACCCTATTCAGTTCCTCCAGACGACTATACAACACTGGCCAAAACTCAGCTACAATTCACTACAGACCTTAGATGAAGAAGATGATGATTAGTCTTAGCTATGGCCACACGTAGTGATGTATGTATGCCATCAATAGAAATCCATCCTCTACTTGCAAATACAGTTTCTGAACATCAGTATTAGAGATGAGCGAGTATACTCGCTAAGGACAATTGCTCGATCGAGCATTGCCCTTAGCGAGTACCTGCCCACTCGCGAGCAAAGATTCGGCGGCCGGCGGGGAGCTGCGGGGGAGAGCGGGGAGGAACGGAGGGGAGATCTCTCTCTTCCCCTCTCCCCCCCCCCCCCCCGGCTCCCCCCTGCTGACTGCCGCAACTCACCTGTCACCCGCGCCGGCAGCCGTTTCTCCCGAGCGGTCAGGTACTTGCTAAGGACAATGCTCGATGAGTAATTGTCCTTAGCGAGTATGCTCGCTCATCTCTAATCAGTATGTAATGGGAATCTGACACCAACGGCACTCCGAGTGGTATCCCAGTAAACCTGGAAATAACAAAGAGTAACTAAATAATTCAATGGTTTTCCAGACAAAGACATGCTAATTGGGAAAGTGGGACAATTTTTATTGGATAAGTAAATGATCTTTAACATTTCAAGTGCGGAGGAGCTTCTTTTGTAAATGTTTAAAATATGTATTTCTGTTTTGTTCTTTATAGGGTAACATAATGTTAATGATTTCCTTTGTCCCCATAGTCTGGAGACTTGACAGCCATAAATGATGAGTGTCCTACCCCCAGTGCGGCGAGATCGGATTGTGGCAGAGCTCTCCCAGGTTAGAAGAAATGTTACTAGTTCATATTCTAAAATCTAGCTCTTAACGCCGAAACCTCATTTCCATTCTGTGTTCCCGAGAATTGCCTAAAATTACAAACTGATACAAAAGAATGTTTCACATCAGCAGCTTCTGTATCGTTATTTTAACAACACACTTGTTACATGATGCTTAGTACGCCAATAGCCAGAAATGCAAGGGATTCCTGATAACTTCGCTTAAAGGGGTTATCCCGGGAGAAAATATTTACATTTTATTGTATTTATCTTAATAAAATAATATATTTACCAGTTACAATTCATCGTCCAACACCACTACACTTTCCAAGCGCATGATACAGCAAGTTCAGTAGTTTCTTCCAGCGCTATGATGGGACAACAGAGCAGCACATGACTGAGCTTTGCCTTCCCCTTCTCACCCATTCATGTTGGGTCATTATCAATAACGCCAAGATCACTGCAAGTGGCTAAATAGAGTAATATCAGCGTCCCTTTGAGGTCACGTGGTCATTGACATCCTCAGACTAATAGTCCTTGTAAAGGGACCAACGATCACCCGATGAACGAGCATCTGCTCGTTCGTCAGCTCATTAAGGGCTCACTCAGATGAGTATATTTTGGTTCCATATTACATGCATATTTTTTGTGTATGCAATACAGACAGATTAAACCCCACTTGCTTGCATTGGGTTACTCATACATGTGAAAAAATGCAGCATGTCCTATTTTGGTACGTATTACAGACCAAAATCACCCATGCAAGTCTATAGGAGCATTAAAAATATGCAGTGAATACTTATGATATATGTGTACTCACTGCATATTTATGCAGGACAGGACATGCTTTTATTTGCATGTGATAATACAGTGAGTTATTACTGCGTATTTGTGTGCAAAAACCTTGAAATACGCAGTGAATACTTACATTTCATTTGTGTAAATATGCTGAATATTTACACGACTGAATAGGCTACGCCTAAAGGCCCATTTAGACAGGACGAATGTCGTGCAAACGATGCCCTACACTCGGCCCTGCACATACTCACTCTCATGCTGCTGCACAGAAGCTAGTATTGCTGGTTCACAGCGGGGAGGCTGGAGGAGAGTCCTCTCGCTCTCCCTCACCCCTCTCCATTGACTTAACATAGCGGCCGTTCAGTACTGAACAGTTGCTATTTACACTGAACGATCAGCTCATTGTCCATCGTTTATGCAGCATAAACGATGGACGATTTGCTGATCGCTCAGTGTAAATAGCAACTGTTCAGTACTGAGCAGCCACTATGTTAAGTCAATGTAGAGCGGCAGAGGAGCGTGAGAGAAATCTCCTGCAGCTGCCCCCATGCTGGCCGCTCTGCGAACGAGCCAGCGATACTAGCAGCAGCACAGGAGCGAGGACTCACAGGGCCGAGTGTCGGGCATCGTTTGCCTGACATTCATCCTGTCTAAATTGATCTTAAGTGAGTTAGCCCTTATGCAAACATAAAAATGCTCACTGCTTAGCTGCATATCTCCCCATGCAAACAGGAAGAGTTGCCGTTGATCAATGGCAATTGTTTTTGGATGAGCAATCTTGATAATGATGTGTCGTCCCAAAAGAGCAAATCTGCCCTTGTACACAAAGTTAACAAGCGCTGACCCACATGTTCAGTGCTCGTTAGCATGGGCAAATTATTTGGCTAAAAGGACTTTGACAGGCGTGGGAGCCAAATGGCTATCTTAGCTGTACAAGCCTCTTGTGGTCTCCTGCCTTGGAAGATGGAGAAAAGGGTTCCGGGGAAAAAGGAGGATGTTGGGACTTGCAGTCTTTCAGTCGAGGCGCATTGCACATATGCACATTTTTAAAGGGGTTTTCGAAGATTTCCTTAGGACAGGTCATTAGTGAGACATCAGAGGAGGTCTGCCGCTCGGTACCCCTTCCCATTAGCTGTTTCCCAGAGCTGCTGCACAGCTAGCATGAGGAGGAACGGGAAATCAACAAGTTGGGTTTCAACCTCTCCGATCCTGTCATTGCTCCAAGACAAACTGCATGAGTAGTGTCTGGCATCCCATGCTGACTAATATACCAACGTGGCCAACTCAAACACGCCTCTTGTGGTGAGAGTTGGGGAATATAGCTGACAGTGATCTCATGTTTATTGATTTACCAGTTTTGAGATTTGTAAATCAAAGTTATTAGCATTTTTTTCAATACAAAATAGAATTTTTAAAGATTGACTCCTTTAGATGTCACAAGGCCATGAAAAATCCCTTAGTTATGTTATTTTTGACTTGCTGACTAGTGCATTGTAGGAAACTTGAATGTCTGCTTGCAAAACAGTGTTTCAGGCAGTCCCTTTTGCAATCTAAGCCAACCCAGTGATCACCATAGGTCTGGCTTCAGAAGCCTCCGGTATTTAACTGTTTACTAATAGGTGAATCTGCCCATCACAAAATTCCCCTGCAGTGGCCGCATTATAGAAGATGTAATAGTATGTGGCAGCCATTCAGTTGGATGGCCAACCATATAATAGACTGATAAGCTAGGTTTGAAAGAGCGAGATCTGCTTTTTATTAGAAGCTGTCTGCTCTTGGTTCCTGATACTATATGTCATATGGAAAGAGGTTTCCAACACTTAAAGGAGATGTCCCGCGCCGAAACGGGTTTTTTTTTTTTTTTAAACCCCCCCCCCCGTTCGGCGCGAGACAACCCCGATGCAGGGGTTAAAAAAACCACCCGCACAGCGCTTACCTGAATCCCGGCGGTCCGGCGTCTTCATACTCACCTGCTGAAGATGGCCGCCGGGATCCTCTGCCTTCGTGGACCGCAGCTCTTCTGTGCGGTCCACTGCCGATTCCAGCCTCCTGATTGGCTGGAATCGGCACGTGACGGGGCGGAGCTACACGGAGCCGCTCTCTGGCACGAGCGGCTCCATAGAAGACTGCTGAAGACCCGGACTGCGCAAGCGCGGCTAATTTGGCCATCGGAGGCCAAAAATTAGTCGGCTCCATGGGAACGAGGACGCTAGCAACGGAGCAGGTAAGTAAAAAACTTTTTATAACTTCTGTATGGCTCATAATTAATGCACAATGTATATTACAAAGTGCATTATTATGGCCATACAGAAGTGTATAGACCCACTTGCTGCCTCGGGACAACCCCTTTAAGCATATTTCAAGGCAATGAATGAAATTTGGATTTATCCAGCATAGATCTGCTACCCTCTGGAATGTGTGACACAGAAACACTTTTACCAAATTTTTACTTCCGTGTGTTTCCTATTTTTTTTTTTTTGGTACTTGAAATGTATGGCAAAAATTTTATGCATATGTCACACAATGATCAACAACTCTTAAAAAGCTTAATTTACTGTCAGTACAGTGACCATTTGCCATGCCAACATGCTTGTGCACTGAGCTGATTTCTACAGACAGCTCAGTTTCCATTGCAGTAGTCAAGCTTGGTATTGTAGGCAAAGTTTCCATTCGTTTCAATGGGAAGTTGGCCTGCAATACAAAGCCTGGCCACTACAGTCAGAATGGAGCTGTCTCCTTCCTGCAGAATTCAGTTAAGTACATGAGTTCACTGAACTGATAAACAGCTGATCGGCAGGAGGCCAGGGCAGCGAGCCCTCACTAATTCATCTACTATTGATGACTTATCCTAAGTATATTTTACAACTGGAAAACCCCTTTAAATTACCTTTACACAGGATGACTTTTGGGCACATAAGTGCCCGACAGCCTTTCCAGTGAATATCGCTTCTGTGCTTTTTTGTGAGCTGGAACAAAACAACTTACAACTACTGTTATCAGACCGGTACCGATCTGATAACCCCGTTGCCAGGTGCCAAATTGGTAGATATGAAAGCCCGTGATGAGACGATTGCTAGCAATATCTATTAATAACAAGAAAGCACTCCATGTTATATCAAGACACATCTCATGAGAACCCACAGGGAATTCTGTTTAATTGACGACATTGGCAGTTTTTATACAGAAAGAAAGAGGGCGTTATCATACGAAGGTTACAAAGATTATTGATCATAAGGTTTATTGACATCTGCAAAACAGTCTCAAAAGCTCTTAAGGTTAGTCTGCACAAGGAAATAACTGCAGTCAGGGTATTATCGCATTATACACTTTTTCTGTTGACCAACTATTTCTTTATGTTAACATAACCTAGTATTGCTATTCTTCCTATTGACATCTCTTATCTTTTAATCCTTGTTACCGGCACGACAAAGCATAGGTTTTAGTCTTCTATATAATGGCCAATAGTCCAATCAGATAAGAAATGCATACACTTATTGCATTCTGAAACTTAGCAATTTATGTGCCATGACAACTATTGAAAAATTTCTCGCTCAGTGCCCTTTCGAGGGCCATGTGTACAATTGTTTGAGCAACTATTCAGGCAGCTATCAAACAATTTAAAAGTACCTTTAGACAAGTTCTAAAAGTATTATTCTATGGGCTCACTCACATAGTGTGCCCCGTGTATTGCCCATGTATTTTCAACTAAGATAAAATACTCAGCACACCGCAAATACTCATGGACATGCATATTTACTGCATGTGTTAAATACCCATAGCCTAAACTGGTGCACATTATGCACCAAAATAGAACATATGCATGAAAAAAAACACGTGTGAGGGGCCCAATAGAAATCAGTGGGTTTTTAGTACTACGTATTATGTGCATGAAAAGTACGCATGTAATACACAGGGGATTTTGTGCTGAGGAAAAGCAATCGGTAACAATTCTGTACAAGGTTGTCTTAGAAATACTTGCCACAATCTTGTTTGCATAAATCACATAAGACAAAGCGGGGCACGTCAGGAGTATTGTAGCAATGACTAGTTATACAGTTATGGCAGATCTTTTTTTTTCCCAGTCTCGTTTTCGGCACGCTGCTCTGCAACATAACGCAATCTCCCCTCTCTTTATTGAGCCTCCAGCACTTTCACCCTGTGTGGTCCCAATGTTGTACACGTGGTCTTCATGTCTAGGCAAGTAGGATGAGCAAGAGAGCAAACTGTCTACTGACTGTGTCAGACGGGAAGTTACAGTTCACATTTTCTCAGCTGCAGAACTCATGCTTGGAACTCAGACAACACCAACATCTCGGGCCGACATCAATGGGGGGAACTTACAGACTGCAGAGTCTTAGCAGAAACTTACTGAGCTGCACTTGTACTTCTTACATATACATTTCCTACTTGAATAAGAACACCGATGGGTCCCATAGCAACACATGAGACAATCATTGCCATTTTCAAAAGCTGCAATCTCATTAATAGCAATGAAAAACTCAATTTTTGCACAGATGCTCGTCCGGGTGAGTTGGCTAATGAGCTTATGTGCTTGCAACTGCAGACAGCCTTAAAATCAATTCTCAGAAGGGATGTAGTCAGTCCTGTTTATTTAAAGCAATTCTCCGATTTGAGGACAAAATTCTGTGCCGGGACCGGAGGGGTAGAGGAGTATACCTGCAGTTGTACTTCTCTGCTGCCCCTCCGGTCTGCCAGTTTCGGCCCCCATTTTTAGCCATCCATTTTCTAACTACCTAAGGGTGCATTTACATGGGTGAGCGCAAAATCAGTCTGCAAAAGAAAAGTTGAACATGTAAATGGACCCATTGAAAAACAATGGGGTCTCTTTAAGTGCGAGTTTTGTGCGTCTCACAACACACAAAACTCACTAAATTTTGTCACTTTAACACCTCAAACACAAAAGCGTATTATGGCTTCCTACAACCCCGATCATCATTCAAATTCCCGCAGTCCATCGAGAATCTGAATGATAATAATCATGCCGTGCAAAAAGGGTTCTTACATAGCGCAGCTAAGCTGTGGTCACTGATCATAACTGCCTAATGGAACATAGCTAAAAAAAATCTGCCACAAAAGCAACACGCCACTAACAACATATCCACTTTAATGTAGCATTTGAGAGAATCTTAGACATCTCTGTGTAGCAATTTCATCTATATTACAAACTAGCTGATACACCAACATAGAAGGGGGTTCTTTACTGTAAGAGCAGTGAGACTATGGAACTCTCTGCCTGAGGACGTGGTGATGGTGAACTCACTAAAAGAGCCCAAGAGGGGCCCGGATGCCTTTCTTGAGCATAATAATATTACATCTTGTAGTCACTAATAAGAGTCGGTGATCCAGGGATTATTCCAATTGCCAGATTAGAGTTGGGAAGGAATTCTTTCCCTTAAAGGCGGAAAATTGGCTTCTACCTTATTGGTGTTTTTTGCCGTCCTCTAAATCAACATTAAGGGTAATAGGCTGAACTGGATGGGCGTGCCTTGTTTCAGCCTTGCATACTATGTTAAGCCATATTTTTTTATTTTAATTACCGTAATTTGTGTTTTTACTTTTGTTTCTTCAGTGTTTCAAAAAGGAGGCATGTCTTCACACTAGGGACTCCTTTCATTCCAAAGTCATTAGTGCCTGCAAGCAGCAGAGAACAGGGACTGTGGGGTAAGTAAAGTCTAGATGAAATATACATTGATTTAGCTAACAGCCAAAACTTCTACAAAAACCATAACAGCTCTTCTATGATTGGTGGAGCACTCTGTGTATTTGGGAACCTCCGCCTATTCATTAACTGAGGGGAGATACTGTACCCTATTGACTTGGCTTTGGCTGGGCATCAAGGCAATATAGCGCATAGGGGCAAACAATTGTGGGCAGTGTTGGACAGGAGTACCTTGAGTGCACCAATAAAATTCATTCTGGGGGCCCACTAAATTGCTGGCTGCCTCATTCTCCATACAATTCAATAGAAAGGTGGTAGGGTTTGTGTGCCGCCATGAATCCACTGAAGTATATGAAGAACGCTGACCCACTAGTGGATCCCAGAGGTAGCATTTAATGCATGTATAGCCACAACATGGACAAAAAATGGGCCCACGTCCTGCTTCAATGCAGAATAGCAGAGTTTTCTAATAGGTTTTTATTGGCTGCATGGTTTTGCAGGTGAAAAGCAGTATACTTGTATATTAATACGAATGGCAATGTGGTATTCATGTGACCTTAAGAAGGTTTCGAGTGGATACTGGCCAGTCCCCAGTGCACCTAGATGTCACATCATGTAGAATGCATAAACTGACTGAATTGCTGCATGTATTGCATAGCCTTGCCTGTCTGTATGCAAGTGTACTGGGCTAGCACCAATTATGTGAGACTCACCTATCCCTCTGTGGACCAGTCTGAGCCTGGTTGGAGATCATTTGTTTTATCCAAGTGGAAGAAATATATTTTCTGAGCCTAGTGCTCATCGATGTAATTTTCTATCATTATTCGCACTTGCGTATGTTTAAGAAATAATTTTGTGACGTTCTTAGATGCAGATATTTTTCTTCTATTTGAGCCCTTCCCATAAATATTGACTATATCCACATAATGGCATAACGTTCTTCCATTGACAATTCTTCCACTGCCATCTGAGTGACACTCCCCAGTCTATGCCAGCAGACTACATCCCACAGAAACCAGTGCCAGCACAATGGTTCTCATAAGCAACTGTGCCAGCAGGGTGCCCCCAATAAACAATACTGCCAGCAGGATCTGACATATACAATGCAGGCATGTAGCCACTCGAGCCCCTATCCATCAGCCTATCGTCTAGCCCAAAATTTCAGTGCAGATTTCGCCAACAAATCCCGCAAGTAGGACACAGTGTGTGAAACTGGCCTAAAGGTGCGCAGCCGGTTATGTTTGTCATAGAATGTGACATGCCGTCTTATATTTCCGGGCATTTTTTTGTAGGTGGCATGTTGTTATGTAGTTTCTATAGTGTTTCTTCCAGTAGATGCTTGTGCTGTTTCTTTAGTGCTCAAGCGGATATTCTGTGGTTACTAATGAGTGGGATGTTTGTTTCCTCCTTGTAGAGGTCAGTTACAAGGCATGGTCTATGATCTGCTCATCAGAAAATTCCCATTCTTCTTCCATTCCAATCCACCCTGACGTTCCCAAATATCTTCCTTCTGGGCGTGCTGCTGTATATGTTCTCCCTGCAGTTCAGCGTGATCTTGGTGCTATCTGTTAGTGCAAGTCATCTTTACTATAGGGACAGGCAGCCAACCCGATGCTACTTTGGAACCGGTTTTACTTCTGGTAACAAGCAAAATACTTACAAATTCCAAGCAGTTCCCATAAGGGGGTTATGTAGTTGGTAATAATAATAAATGAGGAATATACACTGACATGCCCAAAGTCACGGGACAGGAAGTAATATTGTGTAGGACCGGTAAAATGCAGCAACTTAATGTGGTATCAATTCCACGAGTGGACTGAAGACATCTGGAGGGATGTTGAGCTATGCCGTTTTGATACCCCGTGGTATTTGTAGGTATAGGATATCGGGTGCAAATGGATCTCTCCACCATATACCATAAATGCTTGATTGGGCATATGTCGGGTGAATGTTGAGCGATCACCCGACATAAGCCCCTTGAATTTTTAGCGATCATCAGGTCGTCTTGCCATGAGCATGCTGGCAAATGTTCAACCTCGCTCACAAGATAACTCCTCACAACTTATACAGGTTTGGGCATACCCAAGTCATCACCTGAGGTAACGCCACTTCATAAGCAAATTACCTACATTATAATGGAAAATATACCAGTAGAAAAGGGTTTACATACTCATTAGAACCAAGCAGATGATGTGAATGACATAGATTTACTCTTTACAATCTCACCTGTAAAGGGGTACGTTCCAAAAAATGTGAACAAAAATTCTCCACACTCGGTGGACTAAAAAAAGAAGGTTGCCGCTGGCGCTATATAGCAATCCAAATTTATTTACTTTTACAAGATAGAATTATTCTATTGCAACGCGTTTCGCCCCATATGGAGCCTTTTTTAAGCATATATTTACCGTACAAATGATATATATATATATATATATATATATATACAGTATATAAATATATATATATATATATAATATACATTGGGTAGACCATAACACGGATCAATGTGACTCGTGGCGCTGGGTGTGGAACGCAAATATGCGTTCCACAATGTGGTGTGATGACAACATCAAATTAACCCCAATATCCTGTAGATGGGTAGGATATATAAAATTTGCAAGTCAGTTCTTCAGGGCTCAGTCACACAGCTAATTTTTACACGCGTATATACGCTCGTAAAATCGTTCGCATTACATGTGTCAAAAAAAACACCTGACGATGTCCATTGCCACCCATATGTTCTATCTCTTGTAGGTACGATTTTTTTTTTTTGACGAACGCAGTGCGAACGTTTTTGCACGCGTATATTTACGCGTAAAAACACCCGTGTGACTGAGCCCTTAAGCTGAAGGTGATATGTTGGAAGCAGGAAAGATGAGCAAGAGTAAGAATTTGAGCAACTCTGGCAAGGGCCAAATTGTGGTGGCAAGATCACTGGGTCAGAACCTCTCTAAAACAAGAGATCTTGTGGGGTGTTTCCCGTATGCAGTGGTCAGTACCTAACAAAATGGTTTGAAGAAAGGCCAACCAGTGAACCAGCGACAGGGTATTGGGTGCCCAAGGCTCATTGTTGCACAAGGGAACGAAGGCTAGCCCGTCTGGTCTGATGCCACAGAAAAGCTACTGTAGCACAAATTACTGAAACAAGTACTGCTGGCTATGATAGGAAGATATCAGAATACATACCGCATCACAGCTTTCTGCGTATGAGGCTGTATAGCTGCAGACCATTTAGTGACCATCCTGACCCCTGTTCAGCAGAGCTCCTACAAAATAGGCACATGAGCATCAGAACTGGCCCATGGAGCAATGGAAGAAGGTGGTATCTCTGATAAATCACCTTTTCTTTTACATTGGATGCGTGTGCAACACTTGACAGAGGAAAAGATGGCACCAGGAAGCATTATGGGAAGAAGGCAAGCAGGTGGAGGCAATGTGATGAACGGGGCAATGTTCTGCTAGAAACCTTAGGTCATGGCATTCATGTGAAGGTAACATTGACAAATACCACCTACTTATATATTTCTGCTGCCTAAGTGCACCCTTTCATGGTATTCCCTAATGGCAGCAGCCTCTTTCAGTAGGATGATGCGCCCTGTAACTCATTAGAGACCTACTCATTAGGATTTGGGCCCTTATCAGACTCAAAAACTTGTTTGAGGATTGTTGAAGTATGGTTTGAGGACGTGACAAAAAGTTCAAGGTGAAATTCCCCAGATTTCAGTCCAATCAAGCATCCTAATTTACAGAATATAAAGGTTCTGCTGCGAACTTCCTTGGTTCCAGATACCGAAAGACACCTTTAGTGGTCTTCCGCAGTCAATGAATTGATGGATCAGGGGTGTTTTGGTGGCACAAGAAGGACAATATTAGGCAGGTGGTTTTAATGTTATATCTGTCAGTATGTGTAACACATGATGTAGATGTCATCCAATTTAATTTTTTTTTATTTTTTATAATGTTTCATATAATTTTACTTATATTCCTTTTCTTTCTCAGCAGATTTAAGATTTCCAAAGTCATTGTGGTTGGAGATCTTTCAGTGGGCAAGACATGTATGATAAATAGGTAAAATAGAGAAAATCTAGTAGTTCTTTACAGTATGGATATTATTGTCCTCTGCTTAAAAAAAGTGGATGTTTTTACTTATTGTAAAATCCCTTTCTAATAGTCTTCCTTGGGGGACACAGGACCATGGGGTGCTCAAGAACATTAAGAGTTCCTCTCACTCTTGTGGTCCCAAATTGGCCCATACGCGCTTGGTACGCCAACGTAGGCAACTTCGTTGCAGATGCCCCACTTCACCTTCTGCGAGATCTTCTGTCACAAGGCACTCCTCTCTACCTGAGACTGTACTGAAACTCTGAAGGAGGATCTCATCCTTCACTCGGTAAGCCTTAAGAATGGCTGAGTGGATCCACCGAGATATGATCATCTTGGAAGCTGGCAACCCATGGTCCTGGTGTTAATTTGGAGCCACAAGAATGACTGGAACTAATTCAATCTTGATCTTCTGAGCACGCAACGGTCCTGTGTCCCCCAATGAAACAACAGAGAAAATATGTTCTTATGTAGTCTTGTGTTAATCTTCAAGGGCTTTCTCTGGCAACAACTGATCATTGGAAATTCATGTATGAATTTATTTATTAGGTTTTGCATGGGGTTTTATTACTGTTGGAACAACACTTTGTATTCCTAGGCCTAATAAACCAGGAGACTGGGCGCATTATCTGTGTTCTGCGTTATTACATATTCACTTGATATTTCTTAAAACCCCAGAGCAAGTATGGAATTAGGGACTTTGCTGTAATATAAACTTGTAAGCAGTTTTTCTTTTCTTTTAGGTTTTGCAAAGATGTCTTTGATAAAAATTATAAGGCAACAATAGGGGTGGACTTTGAGATGGAGAGGTTCGAGATTCTAGGCATTCCTTTTAGCTTACAACTGTAAGTACAGCAACTCAGTAGAGACCTACTCATAAGAATTTTGTTCCTAATCAGACTGATAACCTGGAATAACCAAATTCAACCAAAACCAACATTATTTTATCCTTGTTAAATTGTAAAATTATAGTTAATGGGGTACGCCCAGCACTGTTTAGTTTTGTCCAAAGACGGAACTGTTCAGCCACGGAGATTCCCCTTTCCTGCTCCTCGAATGAAGCAGAAAGTGGAATCCCCAGTGCAGACTTGAAACCACCCATAGACAGACAGACAAGTGAAACTTCTCCAAACGACCACCTTCTCCTTGAGAAGACCTCCCTCTTATCCAGATCTGATTTCCTGTGACAGATTTTAAGTTTCACTACATATTATACACACTGGCCATATTCTTTAAGAAGATCCCTTCCACAGAAGACTACTATTCAATGTTACCTTGGATTGTCACTTCAAAGATGTTTCACTGTAGATAGAAAATAATTTACCCCTTTTTCATTCATATGTACTAGATAAGTAGTATTTTGCTTTTTCCAACTAGATGGGACACAGCTGGACAAGAAAGATTTAAATGCATTGCTTCCACGTACTACAGAGGGGCGCAGGGTATGTTTGTCACTGTGTTTATTGACTGTTAGTTATATAATTTGTACTTTATCACTAGTTTTCTATGTTTTTGTTTGTGCATTTATTATAATCAATTCAAGGTTTGTGCTGATGATAGGACAGAGGGAAAAACTATTAAGATCTCCAGTACACTAGTGTATTTGGGGCCATGTGCTATCTGTGTTCATTCACGGACAGCACACGGCCCCATTATATTTCTATGAGGCTATATACATGGATATATTTTTGGCATGGACCTCGTGAAAAAAATCATGACATATCCCATTCCTGTCTGTTTCACGGACGGGAGATAGGAAATGCCAATCATGTTGGTGTACAGAGTTCATTTATATCGGACCGCACATGGACAGGAGTTTGTGCGCTGTCGGATGTGAGTTCCGTCTAAGTCTCTTGGGCGCAATTCGCATTATGGCTAGTGTACACTTAGCCTAAATGTTAAAAATCAGTGCTTCCTTTAAGAAATAACCCCGTAGGGAAGGTCCTCTTGATCAACAAAACGTAGAAAAGACTAGCTGCATGAAACCTGACATTTCATCCTATAATGATTCATAATTATAAAGTTGTGATGTGAGCAACAAGAACCTGATACAAGGGAATTAACCCTTTCCAATCCAATTTCCCTGCCACCCGCACACTCCTCAGATCTTATTTGTTTTGGGTAGAAAATTGCATTCTGGATTCCTTGGAATTACTCAACAGAAACACATAAAAATGATCTCTCATGATGATTTTATTAGCAATTTTTTTAATATTAATCCTTTCCAATCTAGTGTCAGCCTTTGTCCAACATTCAGATTTCCCTGCATAGCTCTGATGTTGGATGAGGGCCAACACGTGTTTCTAAAAGTATGCAGGACAGAGCTCTGATGTTGGAGGCTGTTCTGCATATATATGTAACAGTATGCAGGACAGAGCTTTGATGTTGGAGGCCGTTCTGCATATATATGTAACAGTATGCAGGACAGAGCTTTGATGTTGGAAGCTTTTCTGCATATATATGTAACAGTATGCAGGACAGTGCTCCAATGTCTGAGGCTTTTTTGCATATATATGCTACAGTATGCAGGACAGTGCTCCAATTTTGGAGGCTGTTTTGCCCATGTACGTTACAGTATACATATGCAGAACAGCCTCTGACATCAGAGCACTGTCCTGCATACTGTTAGAAACATGTCGGCCCTCGTTCGACATTAGGGCTCTGCAGGGAAATGTTAATGTCGGCCGACGGCCGACACTGGATTGGAAAGCGTTAAACTCTTTTCTGCGAAAGTGGTGAAAATTGTCCTAGTGAAACCTGGAAATAATGACAAGCACAGATTCCGGGTCTCGGCAATTAGCATTGATCCACACGTGTACGGATATCCTTTATCAAGTCACAGGTTGTGGTTAATGTAATTGAAAAATGCCATTTGTCCACTATTCTCTATTATTGTTCTGCTATAAAATATAAGGGAGTCATGCTGTTCGCCATAAAAAGATGTACTCTGTAAAATAAGATACATTGGGGAACAGTTATCCATGTTTTTACTCAACCATATGCTAACATGAGCTTTTTCTGTCTTACAGCCATAGTTATAACATTTGATCTGACAGATATTTCATCATTAGAACATACTAAGTAAGTGAGTTCTCGCCAGTCTGTACGGCACAGCTGTCCAGCTACTTATGGCACATATACAACGGACAGTGCTTCTTCAGATTAGTTTATAATTGGTGTTACTTTCCTAACAGGCAGTGGCTTCAGGATGCTTTAAAGGAAAATGACCCGTCATCCGTACTACTGTTCCTGGTTGGCTCCAAGAAAGATCTCAGTGTGAGTAATGTTGTAACCACAACACACCTTTTAGAACAGCATTTCTGAAATCTAGTCCTCAGGGAACCTTGGAATCAGGTTTTTCATAATTCCCATTAAGTTAATAATTATATACAGCAATAGTAGTATAACGCAATACACATACCATTTTATGCAAATCATCAAAACCCAGATTTTCAGTATTCCTTCAGGTCTAAAACTGAGAAACAGTACAGTAGACTATTTAAAGCGGTTGTCTGGGACTTTTGGGAATTTTCCTTTTAATGACCTATCCTCAAGTTTGGTGAGAAGCTATGCATAGACTACCAAACTGGGCCGCTACAATATGGACAGTGCTACCTGCTTCCATCACTGTCCGCAATGACAGCTGCCTGGAATCAGTTGATTTGCAGGGATCTTGAGCAGCAGACATAGAGGATAGATCATCAATAGGAAAATACCCAAAAGTCCAGACAACCCCTTTAATTTAGGATTCCAACAAATCTTTGGAGTTTTGCTTTATATTTAACAATTATATGATCCATATAACTTAGGATACAACATATATAGAGTTTCTACATCACATTAAGTTAAACAATTTCACATTTAAACATGTGGCATTATTACTATTTAGTTTTCCCAAGACCAATATCTATGTGATTGCCCCTTATTCTAGAATTACGGAATATTCATAAGTCTATAATATAAAATGTCAGCCTTAAAATGCTTATACACATCAAAGGAGCGCTAAACATAAGACAGATGTACATTATATGGCCAAAAGCTTGTGGCCACCACTCCTTATTACTGAGTTACAGTCACCTATGCAAATAGGTGCGTAAAAGCATGCAGTCATCCAATCGCCATAGACAAAGACTGGTAGTAGTATTGGTCCTACTGAAGAGCCCAGAGGATAGGTCATCAGCTGAAAAGAGCCCAGACAACCTCTTTAACTTTAATTGCCAATGTTGTGAAGTGGAGGCAAACAACTCAGCCAGGATGTTACCAACATTCGCTTAATGGGGTACCGCTAGGGAAAAGTGATATGGAAAAAGACCTGGGGGTACTAGTGGACTATAGACTAAACTGGAGTAACCAATGCCAGTCAGCTGCTGCAAAGGCAAATAAAGTTTTGGGGTGCATTAAAAGAGGTATAGGGGCGAAGGACGAGAACATTATCCTACTATATAAGGCACTTGTCAGGCCTCACATGGAATACTGCGTACAGTTCTGGTCACCGGTGCTCAGGAAAGATGTTATGGTATTGGAGGGGGTTGAAAGAAGGGCAACTAAACTAATACATGGAATGACGGGACAGGAATACCCAGAGAGGCTATCCAAATTGGGACTATTTACTCTAGAAAAAAGAAGGTTAAGAGACGACCAAATAACCATGTATAAGTACATGAGGGGACAATACAAGGATCTCTGCCAGGATCTGTTTATACCCAGGACTACGACGGTAATAAGAGGGCATCCGTTACGTTTAGAGGAAAGCAGGTTTCATCACCAACATAGAAAGGGGTTCTTTACTGTTAGAGCAGTTAGACTGTGGAACTCTCTGCCTGAGGACGTGGTGATGGCAAAATCCTTAGAAGAGTTTAAAAGGGGACTTGATGTCTTTCTGGAGAGGAAGGATATTATAGGCTATAAATCTAAGATTATTTGTTAATCCGGGTATACAGGCAGGTAGGAACTATTAGGGGTTGATCCAGGGAACAGTCTGATTGCCATTAGGGAGTCGAGAAGGAATTGTTTCCCAAAAGGGCTATTGGCTTCTGCTCTTGGTTTTTTTTGCCTTCCTCTGGATCAACAAAACAGGAGGCTGGACAGGCTGGACTAGATGGACATTGTCTTCATTCAGCCTTACGAACTATGTTACTATGTTACTATGAGGTACAGACGTAGAAAAAGTTTAACTTGACTCATAACCTGTTAACTTTATGCACCACAGTTTATTTACCCCTTCATAGAATCATTGAGTTGGAAGGGACCTCCAGGGTCATCTAGTCCAACCCCCTGCTCAATGTAGGATTCAATAAATCATCCTTCAGTTGCTTTACAATGGGTTTTATTGTGTTAAGATACCAATAGCTTTTTAATGGCTTAAGATAAGGTAACTTGTCACAGAAAGTTATCACAGTCATATTAAATTTTCTACATCTCTAATAGCCACACAAACTTTGAGTGGAACCACCAAGTTCTGAAGAGTGTGTCAGCTATCCTCTTTTGTATCACTTGCTAGAGATCTAAACTGCCTCTGGAACTGACATCAGCAGAACTGTGCATCCAAATCTTCATGAAATGAGTTGCCATGTTTGGACAGCTGTACACAAGCCTGAGATCGCTATGCCGTGTAAAATGTGTCCCCACAAGAACTCTGGCGCAGTGAAAACATGTTTCCTGGAGTGATGAATCAGATACTCTTCTAGACGTCCTAGTAGGATCACTACATTCAACCTCTCCACAGTCAGAAAATTGCTGTTTGCAAGGAACCAGTAACAATATTCAACTTCCCATCATGATATAAACCTGAAGTTTATATTATGTCATAGAATCCTAGAATGGTAGAGTTGGAAGGGACCTCCAGGGTCATCGGGTCCAACCCCCTGCTCAGTGCAGGATTCACTAATCATCCCAGACAGATATTTGTCCAGCCTTTGTTTGAACACTTCTATTGAAGGAAACTCACCACCTCCCATGGCAACCTGTTCCACTCAGTGATCACCCTTACTGTCAGAAAGTTTTTTCTAATATCTAATCTGTGTCTCCTCCCTTTCAGTTTCATCCCATTGCTTCTAGTCTTTCCTTGTACAAATGAAAATAGCATGTGACAGCCCTTCAGATATTTGTAGACAGCTATTAAGTCTCCTCTCAGCCTTCTTTTTTGCAAGCTAAACATTTCCAGATCCTTTAACCGTTCCTCATAGGACATGATTTGCAGACCGCTCACTATCTTGGTTGCTCTTCTCTGAACTTGCTCCAGTTTGTCTATGTCTTTTTTAAAGTGGGGTGCCCAGAACTGGACACAGTATTCCAGATGAGGTCTGACTAAGGAAGAGTAGAGGGCGATAATTACCTCCCGTGATCTAGACTCTATGCTTCTCTTAATACATCCCAGAATTGTGTTGACCTCTTTGGCTGCTGTGGCAGATCCACAGCATTTCCGCGTTCAAAACTGCCTTAAAAGCAGCACCACCGATGCAGGCTTTGACTCGAATTCAACTGCCTTTCATTTGCCTGGAGTAGGAGGTAAGAAAGCTACAGCGCGTAGGAACAGTGACTCAGGAGCAAGTAAAAGATACTTCGTAAATCCCTGTTCCTTTCTTTAAGAAGAGCAACACTCACTGAAACATCCATCCCCTGATTCCTCTACTGAGCTCTCTTCTGCATCACCTGACGAATGCTGGTGAGGCGATGTGGAAGAGAGCTCAGTAGTGGTACCGGGAAATGGATGTTTCAGTGAGTGTTGCTCTTCCTGAAGAAAGAGACAGGATTTGCTAAGTATCTTTAACTTGCTCCTGAGTCACTGTTCCTACCCGATGTAACTTCCTTGCTCCTACTCCCTGCAAATGAAAGGCAGAAATCAGATGTGGATATGTAGCTGAATCAGAGTCAAAATCTGTACCAGTGCTGCCGGTTTTGACACGGTTATAATTACAGAAATGCTGCGGATTTGGTGCAGATCCACAGCATTTGCTTAGACACATGCTTATTCGTAAAGTGATGTCGAGCCACGTTATAATGGAAAAGTCATGGCAGAAATCTTCTGGTCAAGATGAAGAATAAAAGTCATTACGAAAATGTATTACATGTATGTGGAAATAGTTTCATTTTTAAAAGGATTGTTTCCACCTGTGGTAGGGAGGGCAGATGTAAGCTATACCTTCTATTTGTGCCATTGCCTGAAGCTAGTCTTAGATATTAGATGGGAGACATACAACTGATAATTCTTATAGGAAACATGAATGAACAGTCTAACTGGATTTACAAACCATTTAATAGTAATGTTTTACCTAAGTATCTACTTACGATGTTCTTCTCTCCTTACAGACCTCCTCTCAGTATGCACTCATAGAACGAGACGCCTTGAAGGTGGCTAAAGAGATGCAGGCAGAATACTGGTCTGTGTCCTCATTAACAGGTATGTCCAAACTATCTCCTGATGACCATAATGGGCAAATAGATCCGATCTGTTAAAGAGATATTACAATCTCGGCCTAATATGGCTGAGATCAGAATATCACTGATTATTAGGTAGCTGGGATGACATAAACAGCCAAACTCAGCTGAGCTACTTGGTTTCCATAAGTCCGATAGATGTCAATGGGAGTTATGTAAATAGTGTTGCACTGCAATCTATGATGTTTCCGCAGTGCCGGAGTTACGGAAACTGTAAAACTCACTATGCTTCATTGTTTGCATAACTCCCCATTAACTTACATGGAATTTATAGAAACAGCAAAGTTTAGGGAACTCAACTATTTCAGTCCTCTCGGCCACCTCTCGGGAAAAAAGCGGTTGTAGGTGCAATCCCTTTTCTTAAGGAGACACAAGACTTATTTCTAAGCTCGACTCCTCTGCTTTTATTAAGAATGAATCCAGCATACAATAGACGCATTTCGGGGCCGTTACGCCCCTTCTTCAGTATTTCAGCTGGAGACACACTGTACATATAATGGGAAACATGTTGACAAATAAGGGGGTAATTGCATTAAATGTAATTTAGAATAATAAAAAGTCATTTATAAAAAAAAAAAGAAGTAGAAGAATGAAGAATACAAGTAGACAAATAAATATTTAATCAATAATTGAATAATTAGGTAGATAGCTCTTCTAATTTAATAATTGAGCTAATTAATTCTAGGTCCATATTTATAGCAATCCAATTAAATGCATGGAAATAATCTGTAAAATATCCCTCATCATTGTATAATAAAAACTGGAGTTTCTGCTAAAAATAAAATACATATAAAACATTAATTTATTCCAAAAAACTAAAACATAAGAATAATCACAAAAAATGTATAAATATATGGTATAAAGACAAAACATACAAAAGATTGTAATGTCCATAATGGACGGTGGGACCTGCACCTATCAGACTGTGAATATGTCATAAAGGTCTGAGGTGGGAATACCCCTTTTATTTCCTGTGTGATTTCATTTCTGAAAGCCTGTAGTCCAAGGAAATGGTAAATGAAGCACAAGCTGCCGTTTACCATTCAGATTAATCATTTACACTGGCAAAGTTTTGTCTGATGATTGTGGGATTTAGTTTAGTGGTCATCCATAAGAAGTTAATCATTTACTGAGGACTGTGAATACATCTCCTTCCATCTCCTTTAGAGAGGGCTTAGAAACCTTGTTCTTAGGGCTTCGCCATGCAGAAGATGATGATGCGTGAGTCTCGCCAGCGGCCGATGTCAGAGTTAAAATTTATCTTTAATTGTTCTGAATAGAGATGAGCGAGTATACTCGCTAAGGCACATTACTCGAGCGAGTAGTGCCTTAGCCGAGTATCTCCCCGCTCGTCTCTAAAGATTCGGGGGCCGGCAGGGGGTGCGGAGCGGCGGAGAAGAGCGGGGAGGAACGGAGGGGAGATCTTTCTCTCCCTCTCTCCCGCCCGCTCCCCGCCGCAACTCACCTGTCACCCCCGCCGGCCCCCAAATCTTTAGAGACGAGCGGGGAGATACTCGGCTAAGGCCCTACTCGCTCGAGTAATGTGCCTTAGCGAGTATACTCGCTCATCTCTAGTTCTGAACCCAAAATAATAATCACTTCTATCAATACGAATTCTTCAGATGCACCTCTTCAGGAACTGGAGGGCAACTTACTGGGGATCTCTAGATCCGCTATAAATGGGTTATTTGGAACACACAGTGACACAAAGTAGGCCCATGTGTAGTGGCCCACCCTAAGGGTACGTTCACGCATAGCAGATATTGGTATAGATCTGCACGGAAATCCACCTTATTTGGTGCGAATATTGATGATGGACATTGGTCCATAGCAGAAGGGGTGAAATGCACTGCAGCTCTGCAGCAAAATTCAATTATGTGGATTTTGATGTGGTTTTTGTTGCGGATTTTGGTACTAATTAGTCATGTGACTGCTCTGTGGCACCAATTAGTAATGTGCCCCTTCTCTGGACCCAATTAGTAACGTGAACCCCCTCCTGTGGTTAAAATTAGTAAATACGACCCCCTCTGTGGCTCCAGAACACCTGCAGCTGGTATATCTTCTCTGGACACACACATGAGACTGTCCTCTTCCATCTGATGCTGGGAGCTATCTCATATAGCACTACCTCACTCCCCCCCTGGCTCCAGCATTTTAGAGTAGTAGTACAGAGAATGCTGGAGTCGGGCGGAGGAGTGAGGTAATATTGTACGAACGTGATAGTATGCAGCGTCAGATGGGAGACGAATGTGTGTGTCTGACTATCTACCAGTGGCAGGAGCTGCTATACCTTAGGGAGCGTGGGCTAGCCAGGCGGCCTTAAATACCCTAAATATGGGCTCACTCCTCCATCTCCAATAGTAAACTCTACCACTGTAGCATTTATCAGTAGCGACCAAGAAAATAAAAAACTTTTGGTCCGGCTAATTATTTTAGTACAATGGACATGATAAATATACAGGTTAGATTCTCAATAATAATTAGCCAGCTTCGGAAAGAAGATGACTACTAAGAATACAGTATGACACAAAGTACAATGGTTACTGTAGAATACATTTTTATACAAAACTTGGAATGCCAGCCCCCCCGCCCCCCTTCCCCCCCCCCCCCCCCCCACACACACACACAACCACACACACACACACACAATCATGGCTGCAAAAAGCATGTAAACACATGTGATACATATATAATGACACACAAACACATATACAAATATATACACAAATATGCATACACACATACATCAGTTCTAAAATGAAGATGCATCTCAGGGATGGAGGACTGATATGCTGAAGTCAGGTGGAAAAGTGCATAGTGGAGACCCCCAAAGTCCACCTTATTTTATACCAGGTTCCAGTAAGACTTCACTTAAGAATCTGATCTAAACTAACTTTTTGTTCTTCCAGGGGAAAATGTGAAGGAGTTTTTTTTCCGGGTGGCATCCTTAACATTTGAGACCAGTGTTCTAGCCGAGTTGGAGAAAACGAATGCTCGAAGAATAGGTGATGTAGTGAGTAAGTAGAGCTAATCAGCTGCTGGTACATTAATAAGCAGAATTTATATACCGTTTTATGCCCGATCCTTTATTTTTCACCAATATAAAGGGAGAGTTACCCATTGACTTGAATGGGTGATTCTGGTCCAACAATCACACCAGAATAGAACAGGACATGCTGCGATCTTTTACAAGCACCACCAGTCCGTGAATAAAAATCGCATATGCGAATGGACACATTGACGTTAATGGGTCCGAATGCTGTTAGTTTCACATTCTGACATTAAAATCGTCCATATAATCAAGCCTTAAGGACTTATTCACACGAGTGTATATCGGACGGCGCTTTCACGGCCGTCCGATATACACTATAATGAGATGCATGGCTTCCGCGTATATGCCCTTCCCTCCCCCTCGCCCGCTCACCTCCTCTCTTCTCCTCTCCGGCTGTTTCCAATAGGAGGGGGCGGGGCAGAGCTAAGCTCCCGCCCCCTCCCTGCCCCATGTCCGCAGCCAGCAAATGAGGAGGAAACTGAGCTTATCTCCACCCACGTCCCAAACCCTCCCATTGCAAACAGCTGGAGGGGAGGAGAGAGGGGGAAGGAGTTTAGCAGTCACGTTGCTAAACTCCATCCCACCTCCCTTCTCAGGGCCACTGTCATTGGCTCCCATAGGAGTCTATGGCAGAGGCCATAGTCCGTCCAAGAAGATAGTTCCAATGCTATCTTCTCTGCCCAGCGTAAAAGCGCCCGGTGCTATATTGGTCATCCGGGCGCTTTTACGCCGCTGGAAAATGCCTGTGTGATCTGATGCATTGGAATTCAATGCATTGGATGGTAGCGTATATCAGTCAGCCCTAAGGCTGTAGTCACACTTGCGACTTTAACATGTGAGTTCTGTCTGTGATGGACAGAACTTGCACTGAAAAAAAAACACATTCATTTGAATAGGTAATTCACACC
The DNA here is from genome assembly GCF_035609145.1 of Eleutherodactylus coqui. Classification (NCBI taxonomy): domain Eukaryota; kingdom Metazoa; phylum Chordata; class Amphibia; order Anura; family Eleutherodactylidae; genus Eleutherodactylus; species Eleutherodactylus coqui. The sequence goes on along the minus strand of NC_089840.1, from coordinate 59,860,003 downwards.
TGCGATTCTTCACCAATAATCCGAGTTCGACAAAATCGCTGCATGTCCTACTTTTGTGCAATTCTTGTTCAAGAATCAACCATTGTTTTTGATAAGTTGAAAAGACAAAACGTACCACACTTGCATCATACTATGGGGACCATTTCTTAATATATCTTCGTATTGGTGGGAACTTTGATATTTCTATACATGGTTCCAAATCCCCCGCGCAGACCTATATTTATAAGAGAGGATCCCGGCTTCCTATAACCATTAGGGGTCACTTACTGCTGTGGAAAACTGTAAAATGCCAATTCTTTTTTTTTTTAAAGGAATAAACAGCAATGACAACAACTTGTACCAAAACACTAAGAAGAACAAGTCTAAGTGTTGTCAGTAACAAGGGACAAGCCCATCAGATCATTGCACTGCAAAGAACCAAAGCATTGCACGGACATGGAAGAAGGAACTTAGTACTACATATAAATGTAAGCCCCTGGGGCCCTGCTCTGTTCTAGGAGGTAATTTGGGGCCCTTTTTATGATATTGCTGGATATCACTGTATATCTTACTTGCATGCTGCCAGAGGATGAACCATAGTACATTGCAGGGCAAAGTGCTATTATACATTTTCTAAGATCATTTTGTTTGTATGGATAGGGGATAACTTGTGATCTCGGTATAACCCCTTTAAAAGGGTTGTCCCACTTCTAGCTATTGATGACCCATCCTCAGGAGTCATCAATAGCTATTGGCAGCGGTTCTCCTCCTGGGTACTCCCTGGCAATCAGCTGTTCCCCTGGGTCAATGTCTTTGTGAACTGACCTGTTTTACTGCAGGAAGCAGACAGCTTTGTACATTGTGCAGTTACACTAGGCTGGAGTTCCATTCACTTCAGTAGCACTCAGCCTGCAGTACCATTCCAGGCCACTGCGCAATGTACAGAGCTGTCTGCTTCCAGCAGCAAAATAGCTCAGTACTTAAAGACAACAGCACAAGGAAACAGCTGATCCCTGGGGGTTCTGTGTGGCGGACCCCCGACGATCTGCTATTGATCACGAATCCTGTGAATAGGTTATCAATAATTAGACGTTGGACAACCCCTTTAAAAGCCAATCTTCCTTTTGTTTTTATACCCACCCCATTCCTTCATAGAGTAAATAGCATTTAATAAAGGGGCTTGAAAATCTACAGAGTTAGCGCTCTTTTACAGGGAACGATTATCTTTCAGATTCCCGCTGGATTGTGCAAAACTGAACACTAATCATTCAGAGTAAGCGCTGCTAGGGACTGAACAATAACTCGTTAGCTTATCATTCATCGTTCAGTTTGTGCAGCCATAAAAATCAAACGATGACCGTCCTGTGTAAACAGGCAGTTCTTCATCTATGAATGACTGCCTGTTTACTGCGAATCAAGGTGGGCGGCCCAAAGCGATTTCTAACTCACTTCATCTTCATTCACTGAGCGATCATCAGTCCTGTGTGAAAGCACAAGAGCGCTAATCGCTGGAATGACTGTTGGGCACTAAAGCGCCCAACAATCATCCCATGTAAATGGACCCTTAGGGCTCCTACACATTTGCGCTGTCATTTAACTCTGTTAGGCTCCATCAACAGCAAAAGCAGACGTGCCATAGAATGGAACCCATTGATTCTAATGGATTCCGTCTGGCTGTCGTTAAGCATCCCGAATGGAACTTCCGTCGTAGATGTATATGAAGTCTTAGAAAAGAGCCACTACTTTTCCTAGAAACAGCACCACTCTTGTATATGGGCAATGTCTGGTATTACAAATTGGAGCCAAGATATTTGTCTAATGAGCCATGTCTGGTATAAGAGTGGTGCCATTTCTAGCAACCCTGTCAATCAACAAAAATGATGCCATTGCATTCCAGTGTGGTCCGCTACACACGTTTTACCCTTCTAGAGTTTTGGATCCAAGATGGCCTATCAGCTTTCTTAACTTGTCTAATTTAGTAGATACTTGTATTTTTCATGAGATAACCATTCTGGAGCATCTAACTTTTCTTGGAACTTTTTTGTCCCGTTCCTCTGTTATTCCTGGTTTGGGGGGGGGGGGGGTGTTCCTGTTCACTGTGGCACTGTCCAATTAGTGGTGGAAGTGCAGACTGTGTAGGACACTCCTCTTTGACTAGGGCTATGGTATTACCGAGTCGCCGAGTCACTAATAAATATTGAGGAGGAATATCATACCACAATGCAGAGTTATTGGGAAATTGGCTCCAGAATTCTTGTCTCATTGGAAATGCATCTATGTCAGCAGAGTGGGCAGACCCCTATCTGCTAGGGTCCCTGTGTGACCGATGAATCTGGTTAGGAGTCACTAATAAAGGCCGGTCTCACACAAGCGGGTTGCATTCTGCATGCAGGAGACCCGCAGCTGTGAGCCCGACCTGTGTACCTCACTTAACGGTACTGCGGATGACCATGGAGGCTCGCAGGCGGTCTTGCGCAGTACAGTTTGGTTTTTTTCTTGCTTGTTTGTATTTCCCATGACGTGACTTAGCAATGACGCAAGTACCCACAGCCCATATGCAATGTTAATTGCTTATGGGCTGCGGGTCAGACACCTCCTTCGACATCAATGGAGGCCGTCCCCGTGTATTACGCGGTAAAATAGAGCATGCTGCTAATTTTCATCCGCTCACGGAATCCGCAATTCGTATCCGCTAGTGTAAAGGAAAATTCGAAGATGCCCGATTTCAATGCCTGCGTTTTACTGCAAGAAGCCCACGCTAAGGCCGATCACGGAATCCGCAATTCAAATCTGCTCATGTGAGCCCAGTATCCTACTGTGGGCGGTTGATGTGTAGTTTAAGGGTGCGTTCACACTTGGTACCATTGATACATATGAAGTACCATTTGGCGTGGATTTTGACGTGGCTTTGAAGTGAATCCACAGCATATTTCACCCCTTCAGTTGAAATCTGCCGTGGATCTGCACCAGAATCTGCTTCACAATTCACACAAATGGTACGGATTCATTGTGGAAAATCCACGCTACATTTGCCATATGTGAATGCACCCTATAAGTACTAATTCATAGCGATGTTGTCCTTTAACCCTTACCCTGCTTGTAACAGTACACATCTGTGATATTTAACATCTGACATGAAATAATTGGGCACATGGCAATAAAATGTCTTTTTGTAAAAGTAATTATATTTTTGTGAAAACAACAAAGGGTTAAGCTTTACAATAAACATTTTCCGCTATTCGTATAAAAACTGTCTACGCTGTGTTATGTCTGGTTATGTCCTGCTATTTCGTTTCATTCATTTCGCGCTATTCATGTATAATCATCATAAGGCTACAATCACATGGGCGAGCCCGATATCGAGCCGAGAAACTCAGCCCAATATCACGCTTGCCAACATGCGTTTTTCACGCCCATGGACGGCAGCACCCAGGGTAAACAGCTGATTGCCCTGGGTCCCGCTACGCCCGCCCACAGAAAACAGCTGATTTTGCCCTACTAAGACATATGGACAGACATTGTGATCTTGGCACAGCCTCTTTAAGTGATGGTAACCATTACTTGTTGCTCGGTGTGCAGGAAAGGCGGCGTTTAAGCTTTATCTATATAAACTGTAATGCAGCAAGTATATATTAGGGTTTGACTATTTACCAGTGGTATTAGACAACATATACAAGTGGTCCCCCAACATACAATATTAATTCATTTGGTCCGTAATGACTATTGTATGCTGAAACCATAACTCTATAGAAAACTGGTAATTGGTTCTGAAGCCTCCCAAAAGTTACCCAAAAGTAATGCTAAATGATGATTAAAGACATTTAAACCGATAACTAATACATATAAAGCAAGTCCTTATACATACTGTGTTTCCCCGAAAATAAGACACTGTCCTATTAATTTTGCCCCAAAAGAGGCACAGTGTTTTATTTTCGGGAGGGAGGGTGGGGCTTATACTCACCTGGTACACAGCGTCCTGGTGCCTCGTGCTTCTGGTCTACGGCGGCGATGCGGCAGTCTGCAGTGTCCTCCACGCTGAGATATCCTCATCTTTCTGGTGATGGGGCTTTGAATACCCCGCCTCCAGCAAAGCGAGCGCTGTGATTGGGTCGAGCGCCAGCCAATCAGTGCCGATGCTCGATGAGCCAATCACAGCCATTCAGTGATGTCATTCATTGAATGGCTGTGAATCATCGAGCGCTGGCTCTCACTGGCTGGCGCTCGATCCAATAACAGTGCTCTCTTTGATGGAGGTGGGGTTTTCAAAGCCCTATCACCAGAAAGAAAAGGATATCTTAGCGCAGAGCACGGAGCAGCTGGCTGCAGCGCCAGGGATCAATCACGAGGGACTCAGATGCTGCAGGCCAGGTGAGCCTTGATTTTTTTTTTCATGTACTTTAGCTAGGGCTTATTTTTTGGGGGTGGCTTATATTTCAAGCCTGCCCAGAAAATCAGGGTAGGGCTTACTTTCGGGGAACACCAGTACACGTCAGAAACAGTTGCTGGAAGCTGTAAATCACTTTCTATGTACCAGACAGAAGCCACCTCACCTGCAGCTATAAAGGAGTAGATCGTACTGGCACAGGTAAAGGGCAGTAGAGGACATGGAGTTCCGAACTGTGTGGTGTAAAAAAACGGACAACGCACTACCTGAGCTGAAAAACAGAGAGGTATATGTGTATGAATCAATAATCAAAACTCATCTGGTGCTCAGTGTTTCCCAACCCCAGTCCTCAAGGCTCCTCAACAGGTCATGATTTCAGGATATCCTATAGATAGAACACCTGTGGCAATGTCTGAGGTGCTGATAATAATTACATCACCTGTGCAATACTGAGGACATCCTGAAAACATGACCTGTCAGGGTGCCTTTAGGACTGGAGTTGGGAAACACTACCAAAGGGCTCTTTCACACGAGTGTAGACGTTTTTACATTCATGCCGTTTATTGACATGAATGGACGTTTTTCCACGATCCCAGCCAGCATTCTCTCGACCGTGAGCGTGGTTTTTAGCAAAAAAAATGTTGCACCCCGGAAAACCCTCGCTCTGCAAAAATTTTTGGGATGCCTTTCAACGCCTTAATAGAGGCACCTGTAAGCTTTTCCTTGCGTTGGACGCTGCTAAAATGCCTCCCCCTCCCTTTTTTTGGTCAGCTCCCATAGGACTCTATTGGAGCCGCCGCCATATATCAGTCAAAAGATAGTTCCGTACATCCGTCGGGTGTAAAAGCGTCTGTTTATGCGCTCGTGTGACAGAGTGTGCTGGAACACCCAACAGCCAAAGTCATTTAATCATACATCAATCTCCATCTGTCGCTGTCCTCCAGTAGACATTCACATAGTGAGAGCGCTAGCCAAAAATCGAAACCCACCAGGTCCTGGTCGAAGACAAATGGAAAACAACGGAGACATAACCAGCGCTCGGAGAACCAATAGAACCGGCTGATAATGTCCCTGGGTGTGATAGGACTTACTTGTAAGGGGTACCCATAATAATAGGAAATACCCCTAATCTAGGCAAACGGTGTTCAATCCTCCAGTGATACAGTATGCACACAGGCGCATTGGCAGGAGAAGTCCGAAGGTTTAATAGCAAACTATACATTCATCTGTGCAATCAATCCACTAGTGCAACAAGTTGTAGTGTCATTTTACACGCCTAAGGGCGGCTTCACGCGGGCGTAGTTCACGGGCACAATACGCAGAGAATAGAACTCATTGATTTCAATGGGTTCGTTCTCATTTCCTTTTTCAAAGATCCCCATAGACGTCTACTGCGGGGTGGGGGGGATGCACGATACGCTGGGTAATAAGCTGAAACGTGCGCAAAACTGCAGCGCTATAATGTTGTGAGGCGACAGCAGGATATCTTGAGCTTCTAATATACATTAGATTCCAACTTGCGGAGGAGCGGTCACCTTGCATCTTACGGAGTCTGATGCTGCAGTATAGTAAGTACTTATAGCCTGGCCTATGGCAAATAAGACATTAATGGAATAGAGTTTGCACCACCACGTGGATCTATTCATTCTCATGAATGCAGAGCCAGTGATTTACTATGGTACCAGGGAGAACATCAGTAATTGTTCTACTATTTATGGAAGTCATGGAAGCTCTCCAAGAAGTGTCCATTAAATTGGCTCCTTAAGTCATCAGGAACGCAGTCAGAAGATTTGTAGTTTTCTCTCACCCATTTACCTCCCTCGCTGTCCTCAATACAGATGGTAGCAACTCCTGTATGAAAGAGACAAAGATTAATCCACTGATTTGTGATCGCCGTACCCCACCTCCCCTTTCATCAATCTTCTGCTGCTATTGACTATTGAAGCATCTAATATACTGCAGAGAATGGACAGCGGGAGTTGTAGCGGAGTTATCACTAAGCACAGTTGTGCGATGCCAGCTCTCTGCTCCGTGCAAAAAATCCCAAAACACACTTTACCCCTTAAACATTTCGTTTCCTACCTGCAACAACCCCACCTTGATCTTCCACCAGTTTGGTGGCAGCTCTCATAGTTCCTCCAGTCTCAATCCACTGATCCACTAACAAGATGCGCACACCTAGAAACACATGTCCTAGACATGAAATACTCCACATCACACCCGTAGCGCAGGCATGAGGCATTTACCATTGCATTTGTCTACAGTTTCATTATATTGATCTCATACTGGACAGAAATGCTTCTGGGATGCCCAAGATGTTGGTATTGAAGGGGTTATCTGATATAGAAAACCCATTTTCAAATACCCTAGTAGGGAATTCCCTATAAGAGGGGCATCCCTTCAGATCCTCCATAAGTAAGGCTGGTTTCACATCCACGTTGGCACCTCCATCTAAAAGCCGGATCGCTGAGCGGAAAGTGAATGGACCCCAATATAGGCAATCGCGTCCATCCGGCACTGTTTGGTTCCGTCCTGAGATGCAGCTATTCGGCCCCTTTTCTGCTTCCCAAATGGAACAGGAAAGTGGAACCCTCGGCGCAGATGTGAAGCCACCCTTAGCTATAGTGGAGAGCACCCAAAGACTGGGCACATCTATGTACTATATAAATGGTCACTGAACTTTCAGCAATTTTTCCATAAATTGGTAGCACAGGTGACTATAAAGAACTTTGCAATATCAGATAAAATGCTTCTTACTCTATTTATCTAGCTCCTTTCCTCCTTCTATACCTAAACTGTTGGCACACTCTGAAATCCTGCCTTAAGAGAAGAGATGGACAGTTTACATACTGCCAATAGACGTCTATAGAGAGGAGAGAAGGAGCTGAGCGAGAGAGAAGCATGCTGCAGCAGCTAGTAGTGTTTTACTGTCTCACGGTTGCTGGATCAGATCTATACTGCTCAGTACTTCCCCATAATGTCCTCCATGTTGCTGCTTCTCTATAGATATAGGGGAGGAGAATTTCCTCCTGTCTGTGTGTTGTGTACAGAAGACATCATAGCAGTTAGTCTTCACCAACCAGCTTAGAGAAAACAGCAAATTAGAGATGAAGGCCACAAAGAGGAACACTGCTAAAAATAAGGAATATACACAGCAGCTTATTCTGAAAAGTCACTTTAAAGTTTAGCTACACTTTAAACAACATATATATTGATTTCAATGAGCATCTAGTGTAGTGGCCCAGTACATCTATTTCTGGCCACCTCCATAGATGTCATACATGTGTTGGTGCGCTGTGCAAAAGTGTCTTGTCATTCTGTTATGTGTATTGCACAGCTGCAGCAAGTGAGGAGTTAAGTGTTTGCATGAGCCTGGGAGATGCTTGCAATGTATCAATTTGTCTTGTCACATGGTATGAGTGAGAATATATATAGGAGTATGTGAGCGGGAGTGGGTCGTTTCTTCTGGGTTCCTGAGAGTGCCAGCCACATGGGGGTACCTTCAACTTCAATGTGGTGAAGAATGGAGGTGGACTCCTGTGTGATTCCTGACTACCTGTGTGACAGCAACTGTCGCAGAGTGAGTCCCTTTAGAAGAGAGAGAGAGAGCGTGAGTAAGAAAATGTGCATACGGCCAGGCCTAGTGCAGAGGTACTCAGTGATTATTTTTCTTACGCGGCCGTCCTGGTCTAGGGGGATCACCGCGTAGAGGTACAGCCGTTTGTTTTCACATCCGTCCATCCTGAAGTCTGCGATCACCAGGTGGAGGTACTCTTAAGTCTGCTTCTTAACCTGCACTGCCAATTTTGTGTAACTTGTACCATAATCTGAAACTTATGTTCAATAAAGTTTTGCCAGGCCCTGACTGTTCCGGGGGACCTGAGGTATGTTACTTTTGTCTGCGTGTCAATTATTTACCACCGAAGGTCATACCGGTGGGTACCGGAGAGGTGGCATCACCCGTGACATCTACTATCCCTATCCTCCACTTTATTGGGAATCCCTATCCTAGGGCTGTCCGGAAGAGGCCCAGCGCTGCTCTGGCCAAGATTATGTGTGTCCCTCCGGGAGGAAGCCTGGTAAGTGCCACCGTGACAAGTGACCACTCTACCCTTGCAGCTCCTTAAAGTGTGCCTTGTGTCTGGGGTCACCCTACTGGACGCTGCACTAGTAATGCTTAATTTCTCCTGTGGTGGCGCTGCTGGGGAATTGAACACTTGCTGCCCACAGATTATAACTGATCACTGGGTGTCCCTGCAGCAGTACATCTTGTGATCATCTTCTCTTTTTCAGGGTCCTACTATCAAGAAAAAAAGGAAGTTACAACTAGACCACCCATTCTCTGGCAATGTATCTTTGTAGCCTCAGGGTGGATCACCTGCAATCAAAATACCTCATGTTGTGATGTACATGGACAGGAAGGAATAGTTACAGAAGGGATCATTATGCCCTCCATAGGATGTTTTACTTGGTTCATACAAGTAAGAGTCCAGATGTACAGTAGGTAGCATGTTAGAAGCTGTCAGTGCAAGGACCTGATGATCTTGGGCTGGCTGATGGTTACAGTGAGACAACAAATTCTGTGTACGGCTGCTAATGATCTCTCACCTGGTTTAATGGCATCAGTGCGGATCTCCATGTTTTTTTCCCTTCCAGAGTAATCAACATATGGGTGGCTATATGTCGTAACACATAGGTGACCCGCTTTCCTGATGGCTAAAAACCCTTTGCCTAAACGTGAGGCTATAGCGGCTCCTGTTTGGGAAGAAAAGAATTACAGAATTTTTGGTAATTATGGGGAGAATCCCATGCAAAATACAAAGCTAGCCCTACTCAAATTCTCAGTTGGTTTCAGGGGCAAATGCAGGATATACATACCACATACCACCATTTTTTGATTTTTTTTGTTTTCTCCTCCCCGCTTTCAGAAAAACCCACTTTTTAAAATTTCCCATTGACAGCTGTCTAAAGGCTTGTTTTTGTGGCACATGTTATATTTTGCAATGGTAGCATTCAAAGTGGAGTGAAATGGGAAAAAATACAATCAAGGCATTTGGAGGGCAGGGTAGGCTTGTTTTTAACCACATACATAATGTAACTAAAATGGCACAATAACATTATTCTGCGGACCAGTATGATGCCAAAGTTATATCTTCTTTTTGTTGCACAACTTAAAAACAATAAAGTATGTTTTTTTTAAAAAATGACTTACTTTCTGTTACCGTCTTCTGATTGCCCTAATCATTTAATCTTTCTGTCAATGGAGTTGCATGAAGGCTCATTTTTCACAAGACAACTTGTAGTTTCTATTGGCACCATTTGGGGTACATAAGTCTGTGTGTTCCAAGCAGATTTGCCTGGAACTTTGGGGTTACCCCGAACCTGCCTAGGGGTTCCCCAGAACATATCAACAAGACCTACCCAGCCTAGATGCATTGAGGATAACCCTTTGTTGCAGAGCTTAATATGTCAATAGGAAAATAAATAAATTCCCTTTATAGTCAGAGATTTACCTAGAATGAATCCCATGGCGTCAATCCCAGCAACAAGATCGATCTGGTCATTTGTAAAGGGTTGCAGAAGATCTTCGATGCAGTCCTGCAGGGCCTATATAAAAGATTGATGCCTGTAATCAATATCGGGATACGTCTTCCAGTGTATTCATCTAAGCCGTCATGTACTAATACTCACATTATACCGCGTGCAATGAATGTGCTTGCTGTGCAGACTATAAGTAACTATATAATCATTCTTAGTGATGGTATATTGGAAATGGTAATAGAACGGCACCATCGCTAAATTGTTCTGGAGACCACTAACCCATTTAAAAGCACTTTGTGACGGCCAATACGCCTTTTTACTGAGCTCATTAATGGGCTTTTAACCGGCACATACATCTTTTAAGGCAATGGCTTAGCTGACTACTGACAGCCCAGCTCCTGCCCTAACCAGAGTTGCGGAGAAACCTCAGATCCTAGCAGTTTAACCCCTTGCATGCCACAATCAATAGCATCTACAGCATGCAAGCAGATGACAGGTGAGCCCCTTCTGTCACCCCACAATGTGACTATAGGTTAACGATAAGGTCCCATGGCAGCTGTAAGCCTGCAAGGGCCTCCATGTATGCCATGTAACTTTGTCTATTAGGCCCCGCCTCCGGCAGAGTCTAATAGGCTGCTGTCATAGGTATAGTAGAATGCACTACATAAGTAATGCAGTGTACTATGCTAGCGATCGAACTGTCACAAATCAAGTTACCTTAAAGCACTAAAGAATAAAGTCAAAAAAAGTTCAATCCTCCCCCCCCCCCCAAAAAAGTGGAACCATTAAAAAATACAACTTGTCCCCTAAAAACAAGCCCTCATGTCAACAAGTTACAGCTCTTAAAATGCGACAATAACAATCGCAAAAAATAGGCTCATCTCTAAGGGGTTAAGTGCCATCATATAAAATGTGTACACCCCAGACAGTGCTCCTAGCCTAGGATCTGAGGACATCTAGTGGTAATTTGGTGGAAGTGGCTAAGGCAATGTTCACATCAGCATTGGAGGCTGATTTCCTTTTAAATCCCAGACAAAATAGTGCAAAATGTTTCACTACTTTGTTAGAAAAAATGCCGGACAGAAACTGAAAGGATCCCATTGTAATCTATAGGATCGGTTTGGTTCCATCCTAAGACGGATCAGTTCTAGTCTATGGGATTCCATTTTCTTGCTCCCATAGCAAAGCAGTAGAATGGAAGCCATAATAGTAATGTGAACATAGGCTAACTATGAGACTTTTATGAGAACTAGTGTTCTTGATACTCCCAGATGTATTGGCTTCGCAGTGTTGCCTTGCAGTGCTGGAGATCTAGGTTCGAATCGGATCTTGATGGTGATTTAATCCTGGGACCCCACCAGTGCGGGGCAGCCAGGGAAAGAGCAGCGAGCACTGATGTTACAGGGGTTGTGCTAAGATTGCAAATTATCCTCTATCCACATGATCAGTGGAAGTCTCAGTTGATCTCAACAACAGGGGTCCTGTGTCCCCCTCTGATCACAGAATGAAAAGAGCGCTGGCCGGGCGGGCCAGGCATATGCAGTCGGTGCTCCATTCATTTCAATGGGGCTGACAGAAATACTTGAGTGCTTGCTGCTCGTCTATTTCCACAGGGCCATTGAAAGTGAATGAAGTGTCAGCATGCTTGCATAACCAGCGCTCCATTCAGTCTCCTCCAATCTCCTCTTCATTGTAGGGGGTGTAGTAACCCTGCAGTGGGCAGGACCAAAAAAAGAATACATAATTGGCTGGTGAAAATGCACAATTTTGGAACCTTTTACACAAGCAGAACTTTTCCACATTTCGTGCACCTTAATTCACCACTGCAAATTCTGCAGCAAAATCCACAAGGCTCATTGCAGTTTTTGATGCAGAATTGCTGGCAGAACTTAGACACTTTCATTTTTGGTGCAGAATGAAGAAAAATTCGGTCCATGTGAAAGGTGCCTCATGGGGTATTTTAAGTCAGAATGCCTAGAGCAGCACAAGCTATGAATACGGCCCTGGGAGTAGCTAGGGGGGCAGCGTTTCTACAAGTATGAGGAGCATAGCAGGAGCTGCACTGATAATAACAGCCCTGCATCCACTGTATTACCAGTGCTTCTCTGTGTGCAGAAGGACCTGTAATGGCATCACTATCACAGGCACATGACAGTATACGACTGGCCTTCAGCCAGTAATAGTTCATATGGAGTCTGTAGGTTAGAAATTAGGCGGCTTCTAAACCCCTTACGTTCTATTAGGACATGTCACAGTGAGTTGCCTTATTCAGTGTGAGAATATTACCCCTTAAAGACTATGGAAACCTTTATGCATGAAAAATCAATACACACATACCTTACTAAGTCCCTCCAGAAAAACCATGCTGCTCTTATCTGTTTTTGCATTGAGTTTTCCTTGTTATGCTTTTAGAAAGCTTGGCATGCAGGCTCTCCTACATCCAAGTTTCTGGCTCTGGACCATTCCCAGCACTGATCATCTGATCTCTCTCATGAATGTGCACAAGCTCAGCTCCTCCTACCCTCTCCTCTTTCAGAGGCTGTGTAACATAACCACACCCAGTCAATGCTACACAGCTATCTCTATCTCATACTTTCGCTGAGTATCTGCTGGTCCCCTTCCCCCTTACTAATGATTAGAGCAGTAATATTCACCCAAAGTAAATTATACCCCTCTATAATAGTAGCTTTATCTGCTCGGTGTCCTCCTGATCTCCTCCACTATCCCCTGGCACTGTCATACAGCTCTCTGTGATAGCCAATAGGCAGCCAAGCCCCAACTCCTCCCAGCACAGGACTTTTGTGCCAACCTTAGACTTGGCCGCTGTTTTTTTTTATGGCAGCCAATGCTAAGACACCTTAATAACTGCTGAGAAAAAAAAACACGTATTACTGGTCACTAAAGGGTTAATCTGGAAACATTTGTTTTTTTGAAGAAGCTGTTCAGCCTGCTGTACTAAAATAAAAAGATATACTCACCTTCCCCACTCTTCCACTGCTGCCATTTTTCTGGCACCTAGTCCCCACTGACCTTCACTTCTGGGTGCAGAGTATTGACATCACTGGCACCACGTGATTGGCTGCACATGGTCCTGGTGTCGGTGATAATCAGAAGTGAAGACTTAAGTTTTGGGGAATGGGGAGCTAAACTGGATGATTGCCCTAGGTGATGCCAAGCATAGCTACATCTCTGCCTACGGAGAACTTGTCAGGGCAAAGGGAGGTAAGTATGGGGGAAAAAAACAGAGAGAGTCACAGCTGCAGCGCCTTGCATCCATTCCTGCTGACTTTATCCAGTGACAGGTCCTATTTCAATAAACTATATAATGCATCAGTATATGGGATTACACCAACCTGCGGGTGGCAGTAAAGCCTTGACGGGTCCAGCCAAGCATAGTTTGGTCCTTTTTCATTAGGAGCCATTAATGATAGATACCAGCCACGAGTTCTCTTTTCTGGACTCTTGTACAGGTCGAAGTGGACAAGTGATGAGTTGACACCTTCAATTAAAAGATACTTTAGTGCATCGAATATTACAACAGTTCTCTTATGAATCATATATATATATATATATATATATATATATATATATATATATATATATATATATATACACAGTATATACATAGTAACTGTAAGGAACACAATAAAGATATTTTTGGCTTTACACAAATCAATTTCCAGTAACAATTGTGTTCCATTCATTCAGACTTCAGTTCACAACTAATAAAGGGATACAACAAAATCCCATGTACTGTATGGCCACATAATATGTGCACTGCTATCCTATAAGCACTAGATGGCAGTATTATGAGGTCCGTTAACATCTGACACTAACTATATCTAGGGTCAGAAAGGCTATCTTTTTCCTTAGGGAGAGCACCTAGAGGGTGAGTGACGAGACTCAAAAGGCCATTCATGCTCCTCTGGGTAATATGCAAATAAGGCCTGTCTCACACGGAGAATCCTGCAGCCGAAGCCATGTGTACCTGCAGAAATAGACATAATAGCCGGCTTCTTACCTCTCCGAATCCAGCATGGATCTCCTCCGTCGCGGCCGGATCTTCTTTCTTCAGCACGGCAGATGCGTCTGGGCACACCATCCGATTTCCCCGACGCATGCGCAGTGTCTTTTTTTTGTAATTTCCTGCTTTCCCGCGGATCCGCGGCACATCCACAGTGACAGCTGCGGGTGTGCCACGGATGGGATGACTTCCATTGACTTCATGCTAAAAATCTGGCATTAGTACCAATTAGTAGATTATGCAAAATGATCGCTCAAAAGCCATCTTTTGAGCAATCATCTTTGTGCCTAAATGCACCTTAAGACACTTGTGTGAGCGCCGCAGCCTCTTTTCGTGCCCATGATGTGATGCTCATTGTCACATAGCCTGAGAGCAGCTCAGTCCAATTCAAGCGAATGGCATTGAGCTACAATACTAGAAACAGCCACCATACAATATACAGCACTGTGCCCGGTATGCAGTTAAGTGACTGCAGTGCTCACCCAAGAAGTCTACGGGAGGTGTGCAAATATGCAGTTAATATGCACGCAAATACGTAATTCGCTGTGTAATTCCATAAAAAGTAAGAACACATATGGACCTTATTAGGCTAAATAGCCTTTAAGGGCTAAAACACGCTTGCCGCCACGGAGTATACTAGCACATGCACCAGTCTTTTTTTTTTTTTGACTATTCAAACTCCGCCCTATCTGCCTCTGGGCTGGTGTGCTTGTAAACTGAGTTGATTTCTGCAGGAAGCAAGCTACTCCGTTCTCATTCCAGTGGTCAAGCTTGGTATTGCAGGCATTGAAGGGAATGGGTACTTTGCCTTTGTGAGAGTATGTGTATATATTGCCATATGTTTTTATGCTTTTATACCTGTATGCAAGTTCTATTCAATTCCAAATGAGAAAAAACTTAATCTGTCGCCTTACATCAGATATTCCAAAGGCCTTGCAAGGCGAAGACAAAATGTATCTTAAACACCGCAATGAAGAATCGGACACGAAGGCCGTGTGCTTGGCTGTTTTCCTGGAAGCGCCGTATCTAGATAACGACTGTTCAACTACGTATATAATCATCAGTGCCTCAGCCGGAAATCCGGACTTTACATATATGGTTATGCGGTGAATTTGAGCCAATGAGACCATCACCCATTCCTAGTGATGTGACCAAAGGGTATAAGATCCCATGTAATCTGTAATAAAGTGCGCAGTTATGTCCCCGTGTGAGGAACTATACCAGACCTCCGTGTGTGGTGTCTCTTCTTTACCGCCGGCAGCGGGGCATTGGGGTGGGCCTGATTGGTGCTGTACGCAGAAATTTCCCTGACACCTGTAATACCAAGCCTGTCCACTGCAGTGAGAACGGAGCTGTCTGATTCTTGCAGAAATCAGCTCAGTGCATGAGTGCATCGGCCTGGCGAACAGCTGATCTGCTGAGATCTTTTGTGACAGACCCCCGCCAATCTACTTTAGACTGTGCTACAAATCGTATGTATGTGAAGCCCATGATTTCCAATGGGTTCCCTCACATTAGCGATATTTTGGCGGCTGCTGAATAAAATTTGCGGCATGCTGAATATTGCCGCAATTTGCAATGTTTTGTAGCCTATGTTTCCCTATGGAGCCTTCCTTTGTGTTGCATCACATCGCACGAAAACGTGGTTCCTCTTGACCACAGCACTACAGTCCAGCCTACATCCTCCTGGGCCATAAGTTATGTGGAAGCTCAGGTTCACTTACTTTCTCGCACTCATATCATTTGTCCCCATTAGGGGCTCATAGATTTCACCCACCCAGAAAGAACTTCCATAAATGTTATCATTACAACATATAGAAGAAGATGGCAATAGACGTTGCCATGAACATTGCACTTGGTGCCATATGCAAGCAAGCAGTAGAGCAAGAGGGTGGTGGACCGACAACTGGATGCTGCTCTGCACAGCACAATGAATGAATGTTACATGGATGTTAACTCCCTGCTTGGCTACAGCAGCGATACAGATTGATTTGACCTATGATGCTACAGCTGCAGTCCAAAGCAATGCATTAAATCTTATGCACTGCAGCTGTCACTCGACAGTTAAAATAATCACTAGCGCTGGAAAAAAAAATCATACCCCCAATGTCGCCTCTAGGGTGCACATACTTTCTGCACACAGACAGAAAAGTTTTATCTTACCTGACATTTTAAACTGTTAAGTTTGTAAAGACGTAAACTCTGCTCCCTGCTTGTTCTACTTCTTCCTCGCCCACTTATGTAACTCAATCACAGGCTAAATTCATCCACGGCTATAAGGGGAAACAGTAACTCTTTTGAGTCTTTTGGTATCCCTGTGACAGGCCGGTCAACGGGGCACACCTACTCAGCGGTCTTTGGACTGACCCTATGTCTCCTGGAGAGAAAGAAGAGCACAAAACATTCCATGGGGGGAGAAATAAGTACTAAAGGATACGGCTGTGCATACAGTCATACCGCACTAATAAGTGCCGTAATCAATGAGAAGTATATTAAATTAATTGTATGCTTAGGGTAATCCCTGCCCATCTACCCTATTGGGGCATATGAATATTGCAGAGAAGGGGCATCCTCTAGGAACTCTTCTATAGTCTATAGTGGATCGCTAGTGCAATATGGTGGCTTTGGTGGACTCAGGATCATGTGTTACAAGACATCCAATTTATTTGAATAGGTACCAAGTACAGCTACTAATAACTGGTGGTAGAGGGGTTGGCTATAGACACCTTCGGGTCGCAAAGCTTCTTCAACTTAAATGCATGTATTTTGGGCTAAAAATCATTTTTGCAGTAGGATTTAATTAAGAATGTTGTACTGTTTGTCTTCTGCAGCTTCTACATATCACTGTATATAGAAACTTTAGTATAGGTTTCAATAGGAGATCCGTCAGTGAGGCTGGACTGACTGCTTAAACCCTTAGTGACCAGCCCATAGTGTTTTTATGTAAAAATATGCATCATCTGGGGATTAAAACCCTGCAGGCTCTAGACGTGACAGCTCCATGATGTCAGTCACTGGAGGTAGCCGACATCCTGGAGCTGTCATCCCGGGCCGTGGGATCCCCCTGCCCCCTGTTCCCCTCAGTCACGCAATCGCACATATACTCTCTGAGTGATGTGGTGATGATAATGCAAGACCCCAGAGGGGTGACCCTGGGCACCTGGCTAACGTGAAGAGCTGGGAGGGATAAGTGCTGTCTCGTCACGGTGGAACTTACCATGCTCTGGTCCCAGAGGGATGACACGCAGCCAAGGCCAGTGTAGATTGCAAACCAGGCTTTGACAGTCCTTTGGCAGGGAGTGCCAATAAAGGGGATGAGGGGGGTTGTAGTAGATATCACTCATGACGCCACCGTTCCCACACACCGTTATTCTATGTGGCGGAGTAATAAACATGGAGACTTGTGTATAGTACCTCGAGTCCTGGAATGCTTACGGCCCGGTATAACTTATACTTAACAGTACAATTCACTTTTAACAAAAAGACACAGCAGCCCCAGCTATAATAGAGACATCCCATATAGCGACCCTAGCGGTAATAGTGACATCCCACATCGGCCCCAGTAATAATAATGATCCCCCCATGGAGTGGCCCTAGCGGTAATAGTGACCCCCTCGTCTCAGAGTGGCCCCAGCGGTAATAGTGACATCCCCCCAGAGTGGCCCAACGTAATAGTGATTGCGCCCACAGAGCGGCCCCAGCGGTATCAGTAACCCCCTTCCTCCAGAGCAGGCTCAGCGTAAAAGTGACATCCCACAGAGCGGCCACATTGTAAATAGTGACACATAACAGAGCGACCCCAGCTTTAATATTGACACCCCACAGCAGCCCCTGCAGTAATCGTGACATCCCACAGTGGACCCTGTAATATATGGCCCCAGTAGTAATACTGATATCCCACAGTGGCCCCCTGTAGTTATAGTGGCATCCCACAGCAGCCCCCAGTAGTAATAGTGAAATCTAACAGCGGCCCCCTGTAGTAATAGTGACATCCCACAGTGGCCTCCTGTAGTAATGGTGACATCCCACAGCGGCTCCCTGTAGTAATAGTGACATCCCACAGCGGCCCCCTGTAGTAATAGTGGCATCCCACAGCAGCCCCGAGTAGTAATAGTGATATCTCACAGCGGCCCCTGTAGTAATGGTGACATCCCACAGCGGCCCCCTGTAGTAATAGTGAAATCTCACAGCGGCCCCGAGTAGTAATAGTGACATCTCACAGCGGCCCCTGTAAAAATGGTGACATCCCACAGTGGCCCCCTGTAATAATAGTAGCATCACACAGCGGCCCCCTGTAGAAATAGTGAAATCCCACAGCGCCCCCCCTGCAGTAATGGTGACATCCCACAGTGGCCCACTGTAATAATGGTGACATCCCATAGCGGCCATCTGCAGTAATGATGACATCCCACAGCGGCCCCCTGTAGTAATGTTGACATCCCACAGTAGTCCCCAGTAGTAATAGTGACATCCCACAGCGGCCCCCTGTAGTAATGGTGACATCTCACAGTGGACTCCTGTAGTAATGGTGACATCCCACAGTGGCTCCCTGTAGTAATAGTGACATCCCACAGCGGCCCCTGTAGTAATGGTGACATCCCACAGCGGCCCCCTGTAGTAATAGTAGCATCACAGAGCGGCCCCCTGTAGAAATAGTGAAATCCTACAGCGCCCCCCCTGCAGTAATGGTGACATCCCACAGTGGTCCACTGTAATAATGGTGACATCCCATAGCGGCCATCAGCAGTAATGATGACATCCCACAGCGGCCCCCTGTAGTAATGTTGATATCCCGCAGTAGTCCCCAGTAGTAATAGTGACATCCCACAGTAGCCCCCTGTAGTAATAGTGACATCCACAGTGGCTCCCAGTGGTGACAGTACTCCCCTGAGACCCATACACTTACCCCCCCCCCCCCTTTCGTGGAAGCACCGCTGCTCCTCTACTCGTCATGCCGCCAGCAGCGCTGATCGCAGGTGCACACTGTGACGTCAGTGTGTGCAACTGGATGCCTCCTCCCCTGCTCACGCAGAACCTAGGAGACGTCAGGGAAGCAGAGCCGCGGCCCTTGCTGGTATTCACTAACGTGGTGAGCGGCCGAAGACAGTGCGTGCAATAGGTTTGCCACCACTGCTATAGATAGAAAGAGAGATAGAGAAATAAATAGGAAATGGATAGATAGATAGATATGAGATAGATAGATAGATGTGAGATAGATAGATAGATAGATAGATAGATAGATAGATAGATAGATAGATAGATAGATAGATATGAGAAAGATGGATAGATAGATAGATAGATAGATAGATAGATATGAGAAAGATGGATAGATAGATGTCATAAATCAGTGATGGCGAATCTTTTACAGACCGAGTGCCCAAAATGCAGCCCAAAACCCACTTATTTATCGCAAGTGCCGACACGGCAAGAGGCGGGGCTTATCACGATGTATGATTATACCTCTGTCGTTATAGAAGGGACAGGCTGTTTTAAAATACACGGTGCAGATTTTGACTGCTTTTGGATGCAGAAATGCTGCAGAATTTGCCATGAAAATTTACACTGAGGACGTTCTGCAGTATTTCTGCCACATGTAAACATACTCCAGCAGTAACAGTGACACTTCACAGCGGCCCCAGCAATAATAGTGACAGCCCACAGAGCGGCCCCAGGGGTAATAGTGACTGCCCACAGAGCGGCCCCAGGGGTAATAGTGACAGCCCACAGAGAGGCCCCAGCGATAATAGTGACAGCCCACAGAGCGGCCCCAGGGGTAATAGTGACTGCCCACAGAGCGGCCCCAGGGGTAATAGTGACAGCCCACAGAGAGGCCCCAGGGATAATAGTGACAGCCCACAGAGAGGCCCGAGGGGATATAGTGACACCCCACAGATCAGCCTCAGCGGTAATAGTGACCCCCAGAGTGCCCCCAGTAGTAATAATGACATCCCACAGAGAGGCCCCAGGGGTAATAGTGACACCCCACAGTGGCCCCAGTGGCAATAGCGAGCCCCCACAGTGGTCCCAGCGGTAATTGTGAGCCCCCACAGCGGCCCCAGTGTAATAGTAACAGTCCCTATCACCGCTGGGGCTGCCACATAGCCCCAGCAGTGATAGGGACATCCCACATAGCGACCCCAGCGGTAATAGTGACATCCCACATCGGCCCCAGTAGTAATAGTGATCCCCCCATAGAGTCGCCCCAGCAGTAATAGTGATCCCCCCTCTCAGAGTGGCCCCAGCGGTAATAGTGACATCCCCCCAGAGTGGCCCAACGTAATAGTGATTGCGCCCACAGAGCGGCCCCAGCGGTATCAGTAACCCCCTTCCTCCAGAGCAGGCTCAGCGTAAAAGTGACATCCCACAGAGCGGCCACATTGTAAATAGTGACACATAACAGAGCGACCCCAGCTTTAATATTGACACCCCACAGCAGCCCCTGCAGTAATCGTGACATCCCACAGTGGACCCTGTAATATATGGCCCCAGTAGTAATACTGATATCCCACAGTGGCCCCCTGTAGTTATAGTGGCATCCCACAGCAGCCCCCAGTAGTAATAGTGAAATCTAACAGCGGCCCCCTGTAGTAATAGTGACATCCCACAGTGGCCTCCTGTAGTAATGGTGACATCCCACAGCGGCTCCCTGTAGTAATAGTGACATCCCACAGCGGCCCCCTGTAGTAATAGTGGCATCCCACAGCAGCCCCGAGTAGTAATAGTGATATCTCACAGCGGCCCCTGTAGTAATGGTGACATCCCACAGCGGCCCCCTGTAGTAATAGTGAAATCTCACAGCGGCCCCGAGTAGTAATAGTGACATCTCACAGCGGCCCCTGTAAAAATGGTGACATCCCACAGTGGCCCCCTGTAATAATAGTAGCATCACACAGCGGCCCCCTGTAGAAATAGTGAAATCCCACAGCGCCCCCCCTGCAGTAATGGTGACATCCCACAGTGACCCACTGTAATAATGGTGACATCCCATAGCGGCCATCTGCAGTAATGATGACATCCCACAGCGGCCCCCTGTAGTAATGTTGACATCCCACAGTAGTCCCCAGTAGTAATAGTGACATCCCACAGCGGCCCCCTGTAGTAATGGTGACATCTCACAGTGGACTCCTGTAGTAATGGTGACATCCCACAGTGGCTCCCTGTAGTAATAGTGACATCCCACAGCGGCCCCTGTAGTAATGGTGACATCCCACAGCGGCCCCCTGTAGTAATGTTGACATCCCACAGTAGTCCCCAGTAGTAATAGTGACATCCCACAGCGGCCCCCTGTAGTAATGGTGACATCTCACAGTGGACTCCTGTAGTAATGGTGACATCCCACAGTGGCTCCCTGTAGTAATAGTGACATCCTACAGCGGCCCCTGTAGTAATGGTGACATCCCACAGCGGCCCCCTGTAGTAATAGTAGCATCACAGAGCGGCCCCCTGTAGAAATAGTGAAATCCCACAGCGCCCCCCCTGCAGTAATGGTGACATCCCACAGTGGTCCACTGTAATAATGGTGACATCCCATAGCGGCCATCAGCAGTAATGATGACATCCCACAGCGGCCCCCTGTAGTAATGTTGATATCCCGCAGTAGTCCCCAGTAGTAATAGTGACATCCCACAGTAGCCCCCTGTAGTAATAGTGACATCCACAGTGGCTCCCAGTGGTGACAGTACTCCCCTGAGACCCATACACTTACCCCCCCCCCCCCCCCCGTAGTGATCCCCCCATAGAGTCGCCCCAGCAGTAATAGTGATCCCCCCTCTCAGAGTGGCCCCAGCGGAAATAGTGACATCCCCCCAGAGCGGCCCAAGCAGTATCAGTAACCCCCTTCCCCCAGAGCGGCCCCAGCGTAATAGTGACATCCCACAGAGCAGCCCCAGTGTAATAGTGACATCCCACAGAGCGGCCCCAGTGGTAATGGTGACATCCCACACAGCAGCCACAATGGTAATAGTGAGTAAAAGAAATGTAAAAGGAGGGTGGAGCAAGACCCAGTGAGGGTGGTTGAATATTTATGGAGTACAAAGTGTTTCCAATGATTGAGTATTTTGAATGGTGGAGGTGCTGCCAACCAGATGACGCTCCACCAGTGTGGGCGTGAGTGTAGCGAAAAGGATGTGAGAAGAACTGGTATGGAGGCGCAACCCTCTAAGCTACTAGAAGATGTAGATCAAAGTCCAATGTGTGATGGTGAAAGCACTTCTTTGTATTTTTTCACAAATTAAAAACCAGCAACAGAATACGCGTTTCGGGGAAGGACCCCTTCGTCAGTTCGGCTTGATAGGACTGTGTGCAGAAGGACAGGGGAGAAAAAAGTGCTTTAGCCTATCCAGCCGAACTGACGAAGGGGTCCTTCCCCGAAACGCGTATTCTATTGCTGGTTTTTAATTTGTGAAAAAATAAAAAAGGAGTGCTTTCACCATCACACATTGGACTTTGATCTACATCTTCTAGTAGCTTAGAGGGTTGCGCCTCCATACCAGTTCTTCTCACATCCTTTTCACAATAGTAATAGTGACACCTCACAGAGTGGCCACAGTGGTAATAGTGACACCTCACAGAGCGGCTACAGTGGTAATAGTGACACCTCACAGAGCGGCCCAAGCTTTAATATTGGCACCCCACAGTGGTAATAGTGACATCCCACAGCGGCCCCCTGTAGTGATGGTGATATCACACCATGGTCCTCTGTAGTAATAGTGACATCCCACAGCAGCCCTCTGTAGTGATGGTGACATCCCACAGTGGCCCCCTGTAGTAATAGTGATATCCCACAGTGACCCACTGTAATAATGGTGACATCCCACAGTGGCCATCTGTAGTAATGGTGACATCCCACAGCGACCCCCTGTAGTAATGGTGACATCCCACAGTGGTCCACAGTAGTAATGGTGACATCACACAGCAGCCCCCTGTAGTAATAGTGACATCCCACAGCAGCTTCCAGCGGTGACAGTACTCCCCTGAGACCCAAATACTTAGCCCCTCCTCCTCGTGGAAGCACCGTTGCTTCTCTGCCCGGCGTGCAGCCAGCAGCACTGATCGCAGGTGCACACTGTGACGTCACTGTATGCTGCTCATCGCCTACTCCCCTGTTCTCGCAGAGCCTAGGAGACGTCAGGGGAGGAGGATTTCGGCTGCACACTGACGTCACAGTGTGCGTCGGGATCAGTGCCGTTAGCAGGGCAGCTGGGTGAATACCAGCAGCGAGTTGCGACCCCTGCCGGTATTTACTAATGTGGTGAGTGGCCGACGGCCATAGGTTTGCCACCACTGCCATAGATAGATAGAGAGATAGATAGAGAAATAAACAGGAACTAGATAGATAGATACTATAGATAGGTGACAGATAAATAGATAGAAAGCTAGATAGATCTGAGATAGATAGTCCTAGATAGCATGTCCTATATTTTCGCATTCATTAGAACGCATCACTAATTGTTTTCAATGGGGCAGGAAAATACATTGTGTGGCGTGCATTGTGAAAACAATGGGAAACACAATGGGAAACGTGTGGCTATATTCCACTTTTCTATTTCCAGCTCCGATCTCAAGGTCTTTGGAGTATGATGGATATTTGATCTGGGGTGAAGTTGGAAATACTGTGAAGTGTTTATAAACACAAATCAAAGAGATACAAAGTATCAGCCTATTATATTCAGGTTGTAATCTGAGTGCAGCTGTGAACACTGTTGGTATTATTGTAGCTTGACGCTACCGGAAGCTAGGGGTTTGACAGCAGCATTTACATGTCCTAATGTAAGGCTAAGAAGTATAGCAAACATCAGGCTAAGGCTGCAGCGCTGGGAAAAATCTATGTACACGCTGTAGCCTGTGTGCTCCGTCCCATCTGCCATGATTGACCTGCTTGCTAAGCGGACGGCCGCTCACCTCTCCGCCCTGCCCGGCATTTCTTCCATGCCTGCTCCGCTAATCAAAATTCAGGAACACCTATACTGCAATGGAGCTATTCATAACTCTTTTCTCCAATAACTAGTGAATTTGAGATAAGTGGAATGACCATCACTTTCTCTGTAGTAAGAAACACACTGTAGGCCTATACAAAAATTAGAAAGGGTGACTGGCAGGAAAAAAACAAGGATAGAGTGCAATGATCATCACTCTCCATGAGAAAGAAAAATCACCAGTGCAGTTAGTAGGTTAAGTCAATACCGCTGTCCGTGAGTAACTAAATGAGTGGAAGGAAGGCTCCACCCACTGATACAGGATGGAACGGGACGCAAACACCAAGACAACTGGGGAGCATGCAGAACCTCCAATTATACACATATATCAATGATTCCAGACACACCGATCACACATACTGTGGCAGTGTGAAAAAGTGCATGAATAAACTACTGTATTTTTAAGCTAGACACATTATATATATATAGTGAATGAATAAATGAATTATGCATAAAAGACTTTGCATTTGTATGAGAGCATCAGACAATGAGAACAATTTATAACCCCTCTTCACTTTACCTCCAGTACATTACTTGAACTTGTAAACTTTGCATAAACTTTTTCAATAATAAACTTTCACCATATTATGGAAAGAGAAAAGCGATTACTTTAGTGTCTTTCGGGATAACTGGAAAAACACAAAACACCAGTAATGTCTCTGGCATAGAGTCTCTTTTTATTGGGGGCAGTAGAAGTCATTACAGGGGAACGCTAACATTCCCACCTCATACCATGGGTTACACCCAGCGTCCGCGCTAGATGGTTCCTCATCATCCTCATGCAGTGAGGGACTTGTAGATGGGGACGCTGACAATGTACTTTCTTTTGACATTGGCATATGGAAGAGGAGATATGGCAGGACTCTTCAAGGGGGCTGCAGAAACATTCCCGATGCGGCTTGTCTCTCCCCCATAAAATGAAAGCTGAAATTGGCATGCCCATAAGTTAATACAAATGGCCGCAATAGCTCCGGAATGTACTCCTGGACGACTCCATTACCCTGGTATATCAAAATCTAGACCGGGTGTCTCGCTTGGGCCATCACTTCATTTTTTTGAAGAAATAAGAGTTCTGCGCAGGCCTTGCCATGTCCTCTGGCGTTGAACTAGTAGGCAGTCAAGTGATTTGTGGGTCCTCCTCCCAGTATATTGGCAGCGTTCGAGGAGTTGGGCCCACAGCAGCAACTGGGACTTTGGGTATCCTCTGTCGCCTCCGCGTAATATCCATTTTCTCCATAGGGCAGTTTAATATATTATGGCCTAAGGAGTCTATTGCTGTATGGGACTCCACCCCTTTTGGGTCAGTCCTACTTAGTCTATTGGGGGGTCCTCCCCCCTAATTTGAGCCAGTCCTTTTGGCGCAAATTGTTTGGTAGGAGTAAACAGCTTGGAGAAGAGCATAGCCATTTGGGCGCCCCATGGATTTGTCCCATTGAAAAGACACATCAACATTATACATTGCCCTTTTGATAATAATTGCACGACAGTCTCTATCCTGTTCTTAGTGATGCCAGAAAAAGCTGGGTTTTTTCAGCATCCCAGAGGAAGAACCATGACACCTGACTTATGTGGGGAGCTGAGAGGGTATAGTGCTGGCCAGTCACATCCCAGAGGGACACACGCAGCCAAGACCTGAGCATCGCTAGCCCCATGCCTCGGACACCCCTAGGATAGGGAAAGCCAATAATGGTGCAATCATACACCCGGGTTGTCACACGTGATGCCACCATTTCTCTGTTCACCAGCATGATCCTCGGCATAAAAATAACTGCAGACTATCTATAGTACTTAGGGTCCCTGGAAATGGTCAGGGCCCTGCTTTAACTTTACTGTAAAGTAATGTAAAGTGCAATATAACAAGGCAGTCAATTCAAATCATATACAGTACAGGTAAAAGAATATACAGTCTCTGTAGAACAGTAGTACCTCCACACGGCTCCTTAACTGCTTGGAGGTATATGCGTGTCCAGATAAAGTATTTACTGTAGAGTACCTCCACCCAGCCTTAGCAGCGCTTGGACATATGTCAATTGTAGTACCTCTGCACTTGCCTTGCTATGGAACAAAGTATCTATAACTCACTGATCCTCTCTCCTGCTGAATGGGCTCACTCCTCTCACATCCAGGCTGCAATAGCTGCGGTATACCTCTCCTCCGCCTCCATGCTTCAACATACAGGGACTGAAGGTGCCCCCATATGTCTGGAACTCCTGAAGACATGGACCTCTCCTTTCCCACTCTCAGACCCTCCCTTTTATCACCTCTGTCATACCACATGCCAAAACAAACTTGATACAGGCAGTTTCCAAGCACTGTAAACATTTAACCCTTCACTCACTGTACCTGTGCCACACATAGAATAAAATGACAGGACACTTTGCACAGCGCATCCACATAAGGGTGAACACCCACTTGCGTTTTTCTTGTGCGTTTTTTTTCACGCGATTGTCAATGGGACTTTCTAATGTTAAAAACACATAAAATGCACAAAAATTGCAAAGCACAAACTTGCGATGCATTTTTAACATTAGAAAGACCCATTGACAATCACATTAAAAAACGCAGCGATATCTTGTGAAAAAACCGTGCAAGAAAAACGCAAGTGTGGAGGAGCCCTAAGACATACATATATGACATTTATGGAGGGGACCAGTAAATGATATACCGGGATACTACAGGCATATATTAGTCATGGTTATGGATCTATCAGTGTTATAGTCACTAGAAATGACTACAAAATTACACTCTATGGAAATAATGACATTGTCATCCATTGTACAAGGTTTTGGGGGTCTGGGGTGTATTTAGAGACCATTTTATCTATATGGAATTTGATTGGCTGCTCTGCGTCATCTGGTGTCTAACAGCTGCAGCGTGTGATATCAAGGAATGCTGCAGCTGTTGGCTCCTCCCCCTTCCTTCATCACATTATGACATTGGCCAGCTTATATAAGGAGCTGCAGCGCCAACATTCAGATCAGAGTTGTAGTTCTTGTTGGAGGTATGCACGCTGTTTTGTCCCCCGCTATATTCTATCATGTCTCCTATTCTTCAGTTCTGATCTCTTCTTTACTCCTGCAGTAATATGTGATATTAATGTATAATGTGATGTGATGGGGTGCCGGTACAAGATGGTTGTAGGGATGGAACAAGTGTCATCATGTCACCTGGCTGCACAGTTCTGGGGCTTCTAGTTTAGATGACATGGAGTCCCGGGAGCCTCTTTTCATACTTACCCGTTCCCCCTCTGTGATGGGTGATGGGGTGCATTAAAAGACCGTTAAGACAAATTGCTTACTAGGTGGTATAAAACTCCGGAATGGTTACATGCATATGGACCCTCAGAGATGGACAGATGGAGGTGCCTAGAGCACACAAGATTAAAAGACCGTTAAGACTGTTAAAAAATTAATGAGCAACCACAATAAAACTTCCAGGAAGATTTCACACCTGACCAAAAACTTCACCTCGTCTCATGCAATATCTTATATCTCGTCGTGGGAAAAGGAATCGGGCCTTAAAAATCACGGATGCGGAAATTAGGATAATTTTTAAAAACACATATGGGATCTTACCTTGTGTCCGTCTTCAGGAGAATCATTACAAATTGCTTACTAGGTGGTACAAAACTCCGGAATGGTTACATGCATATGGACCCTCAGAGATGGACAGATGGAGGTGCCTAGAGCACACAGGATCATACCTTCATATATGGGGGAACGGTACTAAGAGCAAGACTTTTTGGGCAGAGGTAGAGAGGGAAATGGGCATTATACTGCAGGAAAACATATAGCTAACCCCTGACAATCATCCTTAGCAGACCTCAAGCCTCCTACAACCTGCAAAAAGATAGGCTGGTTTCTTATATGATTGCTGCAGCTAAAGCATTAATCCCCCTCTTTTGGGGAAACCATACTATCCATCTTTAGAGATATGGAAGAATAAGCTAAACCAAATCTACATATTTGAAGAGTTACTTAGCTGGTCTAGTTTGTCACACACAGCATTTCTCAAAATATGGACACCCTGGAAAACTACTTATCACACACCTCATGTGATAACTAAGACTACCAACAAAATAAACTAAATGCTTTCATGACACTTTCCTGACATTCTTATATCAAGGTTGATCTGTGATGAACAGGATAGGAGTGACGCAATCTCCTTAAAACTGCACTACATTCAGGTTCTTAAACAAATACGGGATACTTTATCTTATTTGGGACCTCTTCCCCTCCCACTCCCCCGCCTCTTCCTCTTTTTATCCCCCCTCTCCCCCCTACTATCTTTCATTTAGTTTCTACCAGCGCACTCCCCGTTTTCCTTTATTTCTCCCTGCCAGGTATGCCACGATTGTGCGGCCTCTCTGGCTTTACGGGACTTACTCTCTGGTTAAGAGGGCCGGTGGGTGCCTGAAAGTTAGTCTGGCGGGCAAAATTACAGAGGCCCCCGAAGTCACTATGATAACGGGGAAATTGTTAATTGTAATTTCAGATCTCGCGAAGATCCCTTTTTATTTACTTCTCCTTAATTAGGACAATTTCCTGCACATATAATGGGATTGTGTCTAAAATTAATATTGTAACCAACAGGAATCCCTATAAACCAGAAGTTGTGGACTTCCATAAAGTCATGATGATGTCGTTACTTTGTTATTTCAACTGAAAGAGCAAAACTGCATCTATGTTATTATATGAATACGAAAATGCAAGAATATGTTTGTAATTGCTTTGTAAAATGAAACTCTTTGAATAGAAACTGATTTAACCCCTTAAGGACATGGCCTATTTTGGGCATAAGGACGCAATGATTTTTGGCAGATTTTAATTTTTATTATTCAAAAGCCATAGCTTTTTGATTTTTTTGTCAACGCGGCCGTATAAGGGCTTGTTTTTTGCGTGGCAAACTGTAGTTTTTATCAGTGTTATTTTTGGGTACATAGACTATATTGTAAAACTTTTATAATTTGTTTTATGACCGCAGGGAAAGAAAAAAAGCATAAATTCTGCCATAGATTTAGTTTTTTTTTGAAAAGCGTAATTATGCAGCATAAATGACACAATACATTTTTTCTGCAGGTCGGTACGATTACAACGATGCTAAAATTCCTATTTTTTTAAAGGTTTTTCCACTTTTCTGCAATATAAACCTTTTTTAGGAAAAAAATATTTTCTTAATCGCTGCATTCAAAGTCTGATAATTTTTTAATTTTTTCGTGGACGGAGCTCTGTGAGGGCTTATTTTTTGAGAGACAAGCTGTAGCTTCTATTGGTACCATTTTGGGGTACATATGGCTTTTTTCATTTGTATTGCGCTTTTTGGAAGGCAAAATGCTAACAATTAGCATTTTGCCTCAGTATTTTAGCATTTTTTTTACGCTTTTTGCCGTGCAGGATAAAGGGTGTGTTCAACTTATTGTATGCGTTGTTATGGACATGATGATACCAAATATGTGTAATTTATTTTTTTTATGCTAATATGAAAAAAAGCCCCCCAAAAGAGTTTTTTTTAACGTCTATTACATTTTTATTTTTTGTACATTTTTATTTTCTTTTGTTTACACCATTTGTGTCCATCTGGGGGACTTGCACCATACTGACACTGATCGCAAGAGCCCAGCAATGTCACAGAGGGAGAGCGCTCCCTCTGTGAACCCTTCCCATGCGGCGATCTACATTGATCACAGCAGGGTAGGGGTTAACAGCAGGGGGCGCATCTCTGATGCACCCCTTGCTGTTGCAGCAGGAGGCCGCCTATCAGTGACAGCCAACTCCTGCTGCCGGATATCACGAGATCTCGTATGATCTCGCACTATCCCTATGATGTAAGTGTATGTCCAGTAGCGGGAAGTACCCTGCTTCCAGGACATACCCTTACATCATATGGAGGGAAGAGGTTAATTAAAAAAATGGGAAAATGCTGAAAAATAGGACAGACAGCACTTGAAAATCTCGGCCTCACAACGCTGTGTTCAAGCACAGGACTGAGAATCCACACTTTTACCTTGGGGTAAAAAACGGTGTGTGAGAGAGCGGCCTTAGGCTGCATTCGGGCGTGGCAGATTAAGGCCGAGTTCACATGGAATTTCGCCGCGGCAAATCCGCCTGCTGCCGCTAATCCCGGGATTAGCCAGCCATGTGGACGAGATTTCTCAGAACTCTCATCCACATAAGACAGCAAAGCCGGCAGAAGCCGGCGCTGCAGCGCGGATTAGCCGGCCGCAGCATGTTCATTTTTTACTTCTTCCGCTGCGGCCGCGCTCTATGGGAGCACCAGCCGCAGTGGAAAAGCGAGCGGCCAGGCCACTTCAAAACCCGCTAAGTGCCGCAGGTTTTGAAGCAGCACTTCTCCCGGCAGAAAGCTTGCGGTTTTTCGCTGGGATTCTGCTGTGTGGGAACCCAGGCTTAGTGCTAATTTTCCACGCTGGAAAATCCACATCAAAATTTATGTCAAAATCCATTCTTTGGTGTGGACTGTACCGGGGATTTCACCCTTTCAACTGGATGGAATTAAAGGGGCTGAATTGCACTAAATAGGACAGATTGTGATGTGGATTGTGAAGCAGATTTTCTGCTAAACCTTGCTGTATATAATGCTTCATTCCCACGAGTGTACATCAACCACAATTTTCACAGTCGGCTGATATACGTTACCACCTGTGGCGTTAATACTCGTGAACAGGTGCACAAATCTAACGTTTGTGCGCCTGTTCACACGGCAACGGCCCCGGTGCATATATGCCGAGGTCACCATGCCGTCGCCCCTTTCCCCTCCGTCCTCCTCGCAGGCTCACTTCTGCTCTCCTCCGCTTTTGCTCTTTGCAATAGAAGGGGGTGGGGCAGGGGTGGAGCTAAGCACATGTCCCGCCTCCTCCCATTGCTGCCCCAAGAAGGGGCGGAGCCTAGCTCCACCCCATCCTGCCCCTTTTCCACAGACAGCAATAGGAGAAGGCGGGACAGGGCGGCGCTTAGCTCTGCACCCGTCCTGCCCCCTCCCATTGCAAAGAGTGAGCAGGGAGGAGAGCAGAGGGAAGAAGTTTAGTAGCCACATTAAGTCAAGTATGTTAATGCTTGCGCTATCTGTACATACTATGTGGTGAGTTCTGGGGCTATAAAGGTCCTCAATATCTGGAAGGGGCAACACAGAAATGATGAGCCCATAAATGAATGAGTATATAATAGTATTATGTATAATGTCCAGTCCTATATATAATAATGGCTGACCCAGACACCTAGAGTCTCACTAACCTATTTACTGTTTAATAGTGTGTACAGTGATTTGGAGAATTACAAAGCTATTGACCATGGCAGTGTTTGAGGATGTGATGTAAGTATCCTTTTATATAACCACTGATGATACTCAAAAGTGACAAACATTATAAGAGTCAAACAGAATTAACAAAAAAACAATATTTAGACGTCTCAGACTGGAGCACCTCGGGCCCTCCAGTGAGATTGATTCTGGGGGGCCACCCTATAGCTACATGGAAATAATAACACATAGGTAGTGCAAAGTATTGTAGAAATGATCGAATGGTCTGCAAGTCCCTATTTGGGATTATCAAAGAGGATTAAAAAAAAGGTAGAGGGAAGAAAAATCCCTTCTGGTTACGGTGCCACCAATCAATCATTACTCAAACTACCAAAAGAAAGGAAGAAGAAGGTATCCTCAGGGGCTCAAACCGACATATAAAAAATACATTTTAATAATCTAAGATTAAAAGCTCCTATGGGATATCCTGAATAATGATGTCACCACAGAACACCCAAAATATTACATATATCCCTGGTAATATGCAATGTGTTCCTGAATTTTACATCTTATAATAGAGAGACAATGTCCTAGATTGTAACCATCTTCTTTACTCTCTGTTAGGACCTGGGAGGACATCCCACAATTTATGGATGACTTTGAAGAACGGGTCTACTTTTTGCAGAGCATGTAAGTATCTGACTGCAGGACCTCCATGATATTGACTGTTACCCCAATATCTGGTGCTAACCCTCACAGACATGACCCCCACACTCATCAGGATACAAGACCTCAGGGACAAGGGGACATATATAACACCATAGTAATAGTAGAAATGTAGAAGGAAAAATAATACAAATGTCCCTGACCCCCAGCAGCCCCTATTATCAGGTGACTCATCCGCATTACTCTGTTAGAGGTGGAGAGAAGCCGATAGCCATGTCTGTCCACAACAGGCAAATAATACAAAGTATCCCTTCATATAATCAGCAGAAATTCTGAGCTGCAATCTGATTGGTTATTGCAGGAAATTCCTTATTTTGTCTGTTCTATATTTTTGTATACAAATATTTTTCTGACCATTTTATAACTTATAAATGTCATATTTATAATTCTTTCTTCTTTTCCTTCTTCCGCAGGTGGCACCAGACCATAGACTGGAGCGACTGCATCCATTACCAGTAATTATCTTCCAGTATAATTACCCTATTTCTCTACTGTTTTTGCAATTGCTGTTTCTTTTATTTCTCCTCTTAAAAAAATTAAACCCCCATCTCTCCCAAAATGATGCACAGAAAAATAATTAAAGGAGATGTCCCGCGCCGAAACGGGTTTTTTTTTTTTTCAACCCCCCCCCCCCGTTCGGCGCGAGACAACCCCGATGCAGGGAAGTAAAGGAAGCTTACCGGAGCGCTTACCTTAATCCCCGCGCTCCGGTGACTTCAATACTTACCGCTGAAGATGGCCGCCGGGATCCTCTGTCTTCGTGGACCGCAGCTCTTCTGTGCGGTCCACTGCCGATTCCAGCCTCCTGATTGGCTGGAATCGGCACGTGACGGGGCGGAGCTACACGGAGCCGCTCTCTGGCACGAGCGGCTCCATAGAAGACTGCTGAAGACCCGGACTGCGCAAGCGCGGCTAATTTGGCCATCGGAGGCCAAAAATTAGTCGGCACCATGGAGACGAGGACGCTAGCAACGGAGCAGGTAAGTAAAAAACTTTTTATAACTTCTGTATGGCTCATAATTAATGCACAATGTATATTACAAAGTGCATCATTATGGCCATACAGAAGTGTATAGACCCACTTGCTGCCTCGGGACAACCCCTTTAAATTATCCCACCAAACTCTGCCCCCATAGGGTGCAGATGAAGACAAAATCACAAAGTTATAGTTATTAGAATGTGGAGATTAAAAATTTAAAAAACTGTTGCATCCTTATAGCCTAAAAAAGGCTTCTTAAAGGGTTAACCTGGCCACCTATAGGTTATCATTTTTATACTTCCATATAACATATATTATTCTCTGTTCACATTAGCTGCCAGAACTAAATTTCTATATATGTGATGTGTTGCTCCACAGAGAGGAAGATGAGGACAGAGGTGCCGATGCCTTCACCTATCTAATGCATTCACTCATCAATAGATACATCAAGACCGGATCCACTAACACCAATGTGTAAGTACAGAATCACCTACAATGTGCTTACTGTATATAGATACCATATATCACACTACATTACAGATAGTTCATAGATGATGCGTCGGCTCCGTACACGAGAGACACATTCATGGCCGACACTGATGTTTCTAATCATACATCTTATAGTAGACAGATAATTTACAAGATTGTCATCATCTTCTTTACTCTCTGTTAGGACCTGGGATGATGTGGATGTCGTGCCACAGGGTTTGGATAAGCATCAAGAACGTGCATATTTTATGAAGAACATGTAAGTATCTGACTGCAGGACCTCCATGATAGTGACTGTTACCCCAATATCTGATGCTATCCCTCGTAGACATGAACCCCACACTCATCAGGAGACTAGACCTCAGGGACAAAGGGCCATTTATAACACCATAGTAATAGTGGGAATGTAGAAGGACAAATAATACAAATTTCCCCGACCGCTCCAGTAGGCCCTATTATCAGGGAACTCATCCACATTATTCTGTTAGAGGTGGAGAGAAGCTGATTGCCTCTTCTGACCAAGACAGGCAAATAATACAAAATAGCCCTTCATATAATCTTTAGAAAATGTCATCTACATTCTGACTGGTTATTGCAGAAAATTCCTTGTTTTGTCTGTTCTAGATTTTAGTATATAAATATTGTTTTTTTGACCATTTTATAACTTGTAAATGTCATATTTATAATTCTTTCTTCTTTCCCTTCTTCTACAGATGGCACCAGACCATAGACTGGAGCGCCTACATCCATTACCAGTAATTATCTATCAGTATAATCACCCTATTTCTCTACTGTTTTTGCAATTGCTGTTTCTTTTGTTATTTCTCCAACTAAAAAAGTAAACCCCCATCTCTCCCAAAATGATGCACAGAAAAATAATTAAATTATCCCACCAAACTCTGCCCCCATAGGGTGCAGATGAAGACAAAATCACAAAGTTATAGTTATTAGAATGTGGAGATTACAATTTTAAAAAACTGTTGCATCCTTATAGCCTAAAAAAAGGCTTCTTAAAGGGTTAACCTGGCCACCTATAGGTTATCATTTTTATACTTCCATATAACATATATTATTCTCTGTTCACATTAGCTGCCAGAACTAAATTTCTATATATGTGATGTGTTGCTCCACAGAGAGGAAGATGAGGACAGAGGTGCCGATGCCTCCACCGGATCTATCACAGAGACCGGACTCATCAATGATTCCATCGAGAACGGATCTGCTACCAGCAATGTGTAAGTACAGAATCACCTACAAGTTGTTTATTAAGTACACCATATATTACACTGCATTATAGATATTTATAACTGTAATATATATTATGTGTAGGAAGTGCTGAGCAGGGAGCGAGAAGCAAACAAGAAGCCCGCGAGCGACCGGCAAGTCTTTCAGTGTGAAAGCACTGCATGAGTGCTAATGACCTTAGCGGTGGCATCCACACTCATGCAGTCACTTCATAGACTGTCGGACCGTGTAAAAGGAGCTTTAGACACCATATATTTCACTACATTACAGATGGCTAATTGATGATTGATAAGTGTCTGTAATAGGATGGAGAAGGATACGGATGGGATAAACATGGAGAAAAATGAGGAATTGGAGGGTGATGATGAGGAGGATGAGGTGGGATACATGATGGATCTCATTGTAGGACCCCGCAGCAGTGACCGTTATCCCAATATCTGTGCTTATCCTCCTGGACATCCCCCCACACTCCCTCATCAGAAATCACCCTTCAGAAACAAGGGGCGGACATGATGGGGAAACAATATAGAATAAACCATCATTCAATCATTACAATACATGACATCAGTAGTTCATGGTCTGTCGTGAACGCCACCGAATATAATGGCTTAGTTTTGTTTTTGGGCATTAGGTTTTTCATCATGTATATTTTTCTTCAACAGTAAAACACCCGGCAGATGGAAGAGATTCAGCAGGTGAATACAAGATTCATTCATTTATTATGTCTTAGAGGTTTTTTCTCTGTTGTTCATGGAAGTCGGGCTTTGGCTCTGTTAACATTTGTGTTGTGGATTCTGTTTTCCTTCTATATTATGGGGACAGGAAGACAGAATCTCCTGGGTAAAAGGTTCTATCATATAATGACTCTGTATGGCACTAAACAGACCCCATTGACTATAATGAGTCTGTTTGGTTCCTGTTATCCTGTCTCGCATTTTACTGGACATAAATGTTCTGCATATAGGACTTTTTTGTCCATTTCATGCATGATCTGCGCCGGGGTCTCCGGACAGAACCTATGGCACAGATGTCAGCAAAGCCTTATTTACTCACCTACATCCCCCTATGTACAGATTAGAGGTAATGGTGATCTAATGATTACCAGCCATTAACCACTGTTACCAGTCTGTACAGAAAACAATGCCTAGAACACATAGCTTGTGCCCCCTGACATCTCTCTCCTATTCATCCAATACAGGGAGATCCTCAATCAGTAGCCACAATTCTCTTCTGCCCAAGTCTTTATTGGCCACCTGTATTGTGCTCAGTGTATACTGCTGTATACTGTGAGTTACACGTTATGTGGTATATGGATGTATAATGACCAGGTTCATGTTCAGTAGATAAAACCCCATCCATTTGAGACAATGCCAAGTACATCTAGTCCATGTAAAGAAGGATAATGGGGGAACAAGCCCCCTCTAAACCCTCACATTGGTTTGGTGTATTACCTGGAGTTGAAACCTTATATATCACCACTTTTCTGACCCTGAACTTCCATCCTCCAGTATTGCTTAGTGACTAATACTTGTTTTCTTCTTTATTTAGAGCCTTCAGCAGACTGTTTTCCTGTTTTGCCTGCAAAAGAACAAATAACAGCTGAAACGTCCTGTCTCTCCTAATCCCCCTCCCCTCCCTCACCCCACCCACATAACCCTCTCCCCTCTCCCACCCAATGAATCTTTCCCTTCCCCAATCACCTCCACTCCCTCATCCCCATCCCCAAATCCCAGTGTTCAATGTCTATAGCCATTCTTAGAAAGATAGATAGGGATATGAAAAAGATATGAGATAGATAGGGACATGAGATAGATAGGGATATGAAAAAATATATGAAATAGATAGGGACATGAGATAGATAGGGATATGAGAAAGATAGATAGGGACATGAGATAGATAGGGATATGAGAAAGATAGATAGGGACATGAGATAGATAGGGATATGAGAAAGATAGATAGGGATTAGAGATGAGCGAGCACCAAAATGCTCGGGTGCTCGTTACTCGAGACGAACTTTTCGCGATGCTCGAGGGTTCGTTTCGAATAACGAACCCCATTGAAGTCAATGGGCGACCCGAGCATTTTTGTATATCGCCGATGCTCGCTAAGGTTTTCGTTTGTGAAAATCTGGGCAATTCAAGAAAGTGATGGGAACGACACAGCAACGGATAGGGCAGGTGAGGGGCTACATGTTGGGCTGCATCTCAAGTTCACAGGTCCCACTATTAAGCCACAATAGCGGCAAGAGTGGGCCCCCCCCAACAACTTTTACTTCTGAAAAGCCCTCATTAGCAATGCATACCTTAGCTAAGCACCACACTACCTCCAACAAAGCACAATCACTGCCTGCATGACACTCCGCTGCCACTTCTCCTGGGTTACATGCTGCCCAAACCCCCCCCCCCACGACCCAGTGTCCACAGCGCACACCAAACTGTCCCTGCCCAGCCTTCAGCTGCCCTCATGCCACGCCACCCTCATGTCTATTTATAAGTGCATCTGCCAGAGGAAAAGCAGGCACACACTGCAGAGGGTTGGCACGGCTAGGCAGCAACCCTCTTTAAAAGGGGCGGGGCGATAGTCCACAATGCTGTACAGAAGCAATGAGAAATCCAATCCTGTGCCACCTCCATCTGGAGCTGCACACGTGGGCATAGCAATGGGGAACCTATGTGCCACACACTAT
Organism: Eleutherodactylus coqui; assembly: GCF_035609145.1. NCBI lineage: Eukaryota > Metazoa > Chordata > Amphibia > Anura > Eleutherodactylidae > Eleutherodactylus > Eleutherodactylus coqui. The sequence goes on along the minus strand of NC_089840.1, from coordinate 59,822,725 downwards.
TCATTCTGTCAAGGTGTCTGCATGCCCCAGTCAGACCGCGGTTTTTTATAAATAGTCACAGGCAGGTACAACTCCGCAATGGGAATTCAGTGTGCACCCACAGCATGGGTGGCTCCCTGGAACCCACCGGCTGTACATAAATGTATCCCATTGCAGTGCCCTGGACAGCAGAGCTAACGTCAGATTAAATGCAGGTGGGCTTCGGCCCACACTGCATGCCCCAACCGGAGCAGGGTTTTTAATTCATAGACACAGGCAGGTACAACTCCCTATTGTGAAGTCCCTGTGGACCGACAGCATGGGTGGGTGCCAGGAAGCCACCAGCGGTACATAAATATATCCCATTGCATTGCCCATCACAGCTGAGGTAATAAATTCATGTTTAATGCAGGTGGGCTTCGGCCCACACTGCATGCCCCAGTCAGACTGGGGTTCTTTAGAAGTGGACAGATGCATTTACAACTCCCTGTGGACCCACAGCATGGGTGGCTCCCTGGAGCCCACCGGCGGTACATAAATATATCCCATTGCATTGCCCATCACAGCTGAGGTAATAATGTCATGTTTAATGCAGGTGGGCTTCGGCCCACACTGCATGCCCCAGTCAGACTGGGGTTCTTTAGAAGTGGACAGATGCATTTACAACTCCCTGTGGACCCACAGCATGGGTGGCTCCCTGGAACCCACCGGCGGTACATAAATATATCCCATTGCATTGCCCATCACAGCTGAGGTAATAAATTCATGTTTAATGCAGGTGGGCTTCGGCCCACACTGCATGCCCCAGTCAGACTGGGGTTCTTTAGAAGTGGACAGATGCATTTACAACTCCCTGTGGACCGACAGCATGGGTGGCTCCCTGGAACCCACCAGCGGTACATAAATATATCCCATTGCGTTGCCCATCACAGCTGAGGTAATAATGTCATGTTTAATGCAGGTGGGCTTCGGCCCACACTGCATGCCCCAGTCAGACTGGGGTTCTTTAGAAGTGGACACATGTAGTTACAACTCCGTGTGGACCGACAGCATGGGTGGGTGCCAGGAAGCCACCGGCGGTACATAAATATATCCCATTGCATTGCCCATCACAGCTGAGGTAATAAATTCATGTTTAATGCAGGTGGGCTTCGTCCCACACTGCATGCCCCAGTCAGACTGGGGTTCTTTAGAAGTGGACACATGCAGTTACAACTCCCTGTGGACCCACAGCATGGGTGGCTCCCTGGAAACCACCGGCGGTACATAAATATATCCCATTGCAGTGCCCAACACAGCTGATGTTACGTCAGCTGTAATGCAGGTGGGCAAAAAATTAATTGGATTACACTGTTGGCGAGGGCCCCCAAAAATTGGTGTACCAACAGTACTAATGTACCTGAGAAAAATTGCCCATGCCCAACCAAGAGGGCAGGTGAGACCCATTAATCGCTTTGGTTAATGTGGCTTAATTGGTAACTAGGCCTGGAGGCAGCCCAGTAAAAATAAAAATTGGTTGAGGTGAAAGTTTCAACGCTTTAATGAGCATTGAAATGTATAAAAATTGTTTAGAAAAATTATATGACTGAGCCTTGTGGGCCTAAGAAAAATTGCCCGTTCGGCGTGATTATGTGAGGTTTCAGGAGGAGGAGCAGGCGGAGGAGCAGGAATATTATACACAGATAGATGAAGCAAAAAGGTCCCCGTTTTGGATGGTGATAGAGAACGATGCTTCCATCCGCGGGTGCAGCCTACGTATTGCTTAGGTATCGCTGCTGTCCGCTGGTGGAGAAGAGAAGTCTGGGGAAATCCAGGCTTTGTTCATCTTGATGAGTGTTAGCCTGTCGGCACTGTCGGTTGACAGGTGGGTACGCTTATCCGTGATGATTCCCCCAGCCACACTAAACACACTCTCTGACAAGACGCTAGCCGCAGGACAAGCAAGCACCTCCAGGGCATACAGCGTGAGTTCAGGCCACGTGTCCAGCTTCGACACCCAGTAGTTGTAGGGGGCAGAGGCATCACCGAGGATGGTCGTGCGATCGGCTACGTACTCCCTCACCATCCTTTTACAGTGCTCCTGCCAACTCAGCCTTGACTGGGAACCGGTGACACAGTCTTGCTGGGGAGCCATAAAGCTGGCAAAGGCCTTGGATAATGTTCCCCTGCCTGCGCTGTACATGCTGCCTGATCTCTGCGCCTCCCCTGCTACCTGGGCCGCGGAAATGCGCCTTCGGCCACTAGCGCTGTCGGATGGGAAGTTTACCATCAGTTTGTCCACCAGCGCCCTGTGGTATAGCATCATTCTCGAACCCCTTTCCTCTTCGGGAATAAGAGTGGAAAGGCTCTCCTTATACCGTGGGTCGAGCAGTGTGTACACCCAGTAATCCGTAGTGGCCAGAATTCGTGTAACGTGAGGGTCACGAGAAAGGCATCCTAACATAAAGTCAGCCATGTGTGCCAGGGTACCTGTACGCAACACATGGCTGTCCTCACTCGGAAGATCACTTTCAGGATCCTCCTCCTCCTCCTCTGGCCATACACGCTGAAAGGATGACAAGCAAGCTGCATCTGTACCCTCAGCAGTGGGCCAAGCTGTCTCTTCCTCCTCCTCCCCATGCTCCTCCCCCTCCTCCTCCTCCTCCTCCTTCTCTGGCCATACACGCTGAAAGGATGACAGGCAAGCAGCATCTGTCCCCTCAGCAGTGGGCCAAGCTGTCTCTTCCCCCTCCTCCTCATGCTCCTCCCCCTCCTCCTCAACGCGCTGAGATATAGACATGAGGTTGCTCTGACTATCCAGCGACATACTGTCTTCCCCCGCCTCCGTTTCCGATTCCAAAGCGTCTGCCTTTATGCTTTGCAGGGAACTTCTCAAGAGGCATAGCAGAGGAATGGTGATGCTAATGATTGCAGCATCCCCGCTCAGCATCTGGGTAGACTCCTCAAAGTTTCCAAGGACCTGGCAGATGGCTGCCAACCAGGCCCACTCTTCTGTAAATAATTGAGGAGGCTGACTCCCACTACGCCGCCCATGTTGGAGTTGGTATTCCGCAATAGCTCTACACTGCTCATAGAGCCTGGCCAACATGTGGAGCGTAGAGTTCCACTGTGTGGGCACGTCGCACAGCAGTCGGTGCACTGGCAGATTAAACCGATGTTGCAGTGTCCGCAGGGTGGCAGCGTGCGTGTGGGACTTGCGGAAATGTGCGCAGAGGCGGCGCACCTTTCCGAGCAGGTATGACAAGTGTGGGTAGCTTTTCAGAAAGCGCTGAACCACCAAATTAAAGACATGGGCCAGGCATGGCACGTGCGTGAGGCTGCCGAGCTGCAGAGCCGCCACCAGGTTACGGCCGTTGTCACACACGACCATGCCCGGTTGGAGGCTCAGCGGTCGGTCTGCTCTGTCAGACCCTGCAGCAGTTTGTGGGCCGTGTGTCTCTTCTCTCCTAAGCTGAGTAGTTTAAGCACAGCCTGCTGACGCTTGCCCACCGCTGTGCTGCCACGCCGCATGACACCGACTGCTGGCGACGTGCTGCTGCTGACACATCTTGATTGCGAGACAGAGGTTGCGTAGGAGGAGGAGGAGGAGGAGGAGGGTGGTTTGGTGGAGGAAGCATACACCGCCGCAGATACCACCACCGACCTGGGGCACGCAATTCGGGGGGTGGGTAGGACGTGAGCGGTCCCAGGCTCTGACTCTGTCCCAGCCTCCACTAAATTCACCCAATGTGCCGTCAGGGAGATATAGTGGCCCTGCCCGCCTGTGCTTGTCCACGTGTCCGTTGTTAAGTGGACCTTGGCAGTAACCGCGTTGGTGAGGGCGCGTACAATGTTGCGGGAGACGTGGTCGTGCAGGCCTGGGACGGCACATCGGGAAAAGTAGTGGCGACTGGGAACCGAGTAGCGCGGGGCCGCCGCCGCCATCATGCTTTTGAAAGCCTCCGTTTCCACAAGCCTATACGGCAGCATCTCCAGGCTGATCAATTTGGCAATGTGCACGTTTAACGCTTGAGCGTGCGGGTGCATGGCGGCGTACTTGCGCTTGCGCTCAAACAGTGGCGCTAGGGACGTCTGGACGCTGAGCTGAGAGACATTGCTGGATGGGGCCGAGGACAGCGGAGGTGAGGGTGTGGGTGCAGGCCAGGAGACGGTAGTGCCTGTGTCCTCAGAGGGGGGTTGGATCTCAGTGGCAGGTTGGGGCACAGGGGGAGAGGCAGTGGTGCAAACCGGAGGCGGTGAACGGGCATCGTCCCACCTTGTGGGGTGCTTGGCCATCATATGCCTGCGCATGCTGGTGGTGGTGCCTCCCCAGCTGATCTTGGCGCGACAAAGGTTGCACACCACTGTTCGTCGGTCGTCAGGCGTCTCTGTGAAAAACTGCCACACCTTAGAGCACCTTGACCTCTGCAGGGTGGCATGGCGCGAGGGGGCGCTTTGGGAAACAGTTGGTGGATTATTCGGTCTGGCCCTGCCTCTACCCCTGGCCACCGCACTGGCTCGGCCTGTGCCCACACCCTGACTTGGGCCTCCGCGTCCTCGCCCGCGTCCACGTCCTCTAGGCCTACCCCTACCCCTCAGCATGGTGTATTACCAGTGGTGCAGAAACAGAACGCTGTAATTAAATGTGCCGCTTATTGGCCTGTGGTTGGAGGCTGACTTCGCTTACGGAACGCCAGGAAATAATTTTGCGCAAGCCTGCTGTAACACTTAGCTGGCTGCGTATGATTTTGTAGAACTACTACACCCAGCACAGACAGACCCAGAACACTGAGCACAGTGACAGGCAGGCCAAATAGATTTTTTTGCCCAAATTTTTTTAGCAAAGGCCCACTGCCTATATTCAATCAATAATATTAATATGTCTTCTGTCCCTGCCTACGCACTTCTGTCCCTGAAGTATGTCACAGAACTGCACAGTGTTGCACTGTGAACTGCAACACAGCGGTGATTTCAGAGCCCAGACAGAGCCAGGAAATAATTTGGCGCAAGCCTGCTGTAACACTTAGCTGGCTGCGTATGATTTTGTAGAACTACTACACCCAGCACAGACAGACCCAGAACACTGAGCACAGTGACAGGCAGGCCAAATAGATTTTTTGCCCAAATTTTTTTAGCAAAGGCCCACTGCCTATATTCAATCAATAATTAATATGTCTTCTGTCCCTGCCTAAGCACTTCTGTCCCTGGAGTATTACTGCAGGGCGCAATGCTCTGCACGGCCGATATACCAAAAAAAAAAAAAAGTGCAACACTGCAAAAAGCAGCCTCCACAGTACTGCACACGGTTAGATGTGGCCCTAAGAAGGACCGTTGGTGTTCTTGAAGCCTAAAATACTCCTAACGCTCTCCCTGCCTAAGCACTTCTGTCCCTGGTGTATTACTGCAGGGCGCAATGCTCTGCACGGCCGATATACCAAAAAAAAAAAAAAAAGTGCAACACTGCAAAAAGCAGCCTCCACAGTACTGCACACGGTTAGATGTGGCCCTAAGAAGGACCGTTGGGGTTCTTGAAGCCTACAATAACTCCTAACACTCTCCCTATAGCAGCTCCAACACAATAACACTTTCCCTCAGCTATGTCAGAACGCATCTGTGGCGAGCTGCGGGAGGGGCCGATTTTTATACTCGGGTGACACCTGATCTCCCCAGCCACTCACTGCAGGGGGTTGGTATAGGGCTTGAACGTCGCAGGGGGAAGTTGTAATGCCTTCCCTGTCTTTCAATTGGCCAGAAAAGCGCGCTAACGTCTCAGAGATGAAAGTGAAAGTAACCCGAACATCGCGTGGTACTCGTTACGAGTAACGAGCATCTCGAACACGCTAATACTCAAACGAGTATCAAGCTCGGACGAGTACGTTGGCTTATCTCTAATAGGGATATTAAAAAATATATGAGATAGGGACATGAGAAAGATAGGTAGGGACATGAGATAAATAGGGATATGAGAACGATAGATAGGGATATGAAAAAATATATGAAATAGATAGGGACATGAGAAAAATATGAGATGGATAGGGATATGAGAAAGATATGAGATAGATAGGGATATGAGACAGATAGATAGGGATATTAGATAGATAGGGATATTAGATAGAAATGCCCCGATAACCCTCTCCCCAATCCCTTCCACCCTTCTGTCACCTTCGCAAACCTCTCCCTCCCCTCCACCCACCCTCCCTCCTCAGAAATCACATTTGAGAGGCAAGGGGCAATCCATTGATTGCAGTGCATGGCTCCATTCCCCAATGTTCCTCCTGTCCCCCACCCCCATAACTCTCTACCCAATAAAAACATTTTTAAAAATGGATGAACTTGTACTGGACTCTTGCAGCATAAATGGTCAAGAAAAGAGTGAACCAGAGCCTTGGTCGGGGGCCCCAGCACCTGCAGGGGTTAGCCAGGTGCTGATGCCAGCTAAGCCCTGGGGCTTACACCAACTTTGCCCCTGAGATAGACCAGCTTTGTCCATAACCTCTTTAGGCTTCTCTTATGATCATCTGCTTCCTCTTTTCCCTTTAAGTCTGAAAACTTTGGTTTCTTCCATTGAGCTTGGTCTTGTCATAATTTCTCCAGAATATACCAACACTTGGTCATTGTGGTTCTCAATCAGACGACTGCAGATCTGGAGTGCATTAATACAAATGTGACAGTGAAAATGAAGTAGTATCCCAAAAGGGGGGATGGAGTACTGGAATGACACACTGTGGAAAATTTTGTATTACAACAAAACCTTAATTAAGCGATTATTTTAGTAAGTTGTTTAGCTTAAACATACATGTCTCATAGCGAAAAGTTTTTTCTGTCCAGAATACCCCTTTAAAGTTGGGATCTTGTTAGATTAAAGGGGTTATGCCAAGAGAGACTTTTAAGATAGGTAATAAAAGCCTGATCGGTGGAGGTCTCAACGCTGAGGCCACCACAATTCTGGAGAACTGGGGTCTCACATTCCCCTCTTCTGTCACTGTAGGAATGTGTCTCCCACTTGCAGTCAAGTCAAATTGAAGGCAGCGATGGCCATAAACTCTCATAGACAAAGTGGCTATGTGCACAGTAACTTCCCCAGAGGACACCTCAGGAATGGGGGACCAGGTGAGTAGGAAAAGAGGGCGAACGGACTCCACATCACTTAAATTGTAAGCACCATAACTAGTTTATGGTAGTCATAGTCGATAACAGCTTCCCTTTAAGGTTCAGCAAAAAAGAGTGGAGAGGAAAACAGATGCTGTCCTAGATCAAAATCCAACAATTTAATAACAGGCCCATTTTGATCTTTGCTATGGGACTCTATCAATTTTACGGCAAGACTTACATTCATTAAACATATAGGTATAGACAATCCCACAACATGGACTAACACATTCTGCAGGAGTTCTCTATTTCAGAAATAGTCATTAGAAATCCCCACTTTCCGATCACTAAGTGGCCACACACTCTTTACATCATCTTTTAACTCTCTGGATTTGCTTGTTTGCTTTTCCAAATAAATGAAACAATTATTACAATTTTACGGCTTTATTTTCCATACTGGATACAAGTAGTAACAGCCTGAGGCCGAGTGCCCACGGCCGTGACAGGCTCCGCAAGCGGAATTCCGCAGCGGAGTCCATCACGGCGCCCCCCCCCCCCCAGAGACCCCATACTCACCTCCGCATCCGCTGGCCGACGTCCCGCATCCCGTGGCGCCGGCAGCATCATATGACATGCCCACAGCATCACATGACGCGCTGGCCGCGTCATATGACATGGGCGGGGAAGTGCTTTCACGCTATCTACTGCTGTGCTACAGCAGAAGATAGTGTAATGGACGGCTTCCCTTGACCGAATGGAAGCCGTCCGCGCGCATGCCCGCGGCAAATAGGACATGCCGTGGGTGATTACGGATGGTTTCACGGGGCGGAATTCCGCACTGTGAGCATTGCGCTATTAGGTTCAATAGAACCTAATGGGTGCGGGGCAACGTCGCACATTTCTGCTGCGTGATACACGGTGGAAATCCGCCCATGGGAATGATGCTGTCTTTTAATAGGGAACTACAGTAGTAGCAATGGGAAGAGTAGAGTAGGGCGCTGTACAATGTTACTGATCAGGGGGATCAGCACACTTTTGGGAGGATCAGCACACAGCAGATAGGAGCTGAGCCCATCTCTGACTCACACACCTCCGTAGACAAGTAGGGTATTCTTATATCTTGTCACCACCAGCAGAATGGGTGGAGAGCTAGTGATGGGCTGTATCCAGCCAGTGCATGCCCACACGCTGCTGATTAGCTGTGTGCAGCAAGGTCCTCAAAAGTCCTAGCAGCATGGGGATTTACTTAATGCTGGGATGGAGGCTTAGGGTTAGGGGTTGTTTCTGTGTTAGGGTTACATTATTAGCTGTTAATCCTTCCATGTCAGAGCAGGGCCGCTGTAACATGGAAGGATTTATACGTGTCTGTACATGCCTCCCTTATGGGTCTCTTTGGTGCGCAAGCATGCACAAGATAAGGCAGGTCCTATTTTTTTGCCCCCCCCCCCCCCCAAAAAGTGAAAATGAACCCATTAAAGTCAATTCTATTGAGCGTATTTTACAGCGCAAGGCTGGGCTTACATAGGTGAACCGGATTCCATATGCGGGAGGCCGTCCGTAACAAAATAGAGCATGCTGTTATTTTCTTCCTTTCGCGGAATACGCAATTTGTATCCACGAGAGTCTACAAAAAAAAGCTAAAGTACATGCCTTTCAATGCCTGCGCAATTGGAATCTGTCCGTCTAAGCCTGGCCTAATGCGCAGCACCAATCCGACATTAAGGGCTCCTTCATACGGACATTTTTGCGCATAGAAAATAGGTCACAGGAACTGCAACTATCAAAACTCGCAGATTTTAATGGGTTCACTGATATTGGCTTACTTTCTGTGCCGCATTTTTACCGGACAGAAAAGTACACGACATGCTCTATTTTTGCTTATATTTGCGCACCCGAGACTCTATAGGAGTCTGTGAGGTGCGCAATTGCATACTTCTTCCGAACAAAAATTGCGCTATTTACAGGACAATGTTGTTGTATTAATCAATAACATCAGTGACTAATTAGGCTAGTCCGCGTACTCATTAGTATGCCACACCTATTCAAACATGGTGCGGATGTGTCCTGTGCCGATGTGTACAGGGTCAGCAGCAGGGAAAAGTACAGCAAGGAACGTGGATCTGCTCTCCAGGTGACGGGATCAGGCTCCATACAGAGTGCAATAAAGCCCTCACTGGCCAGCGTGATTACGCTTTCGCCTGTGCAAAGGAGCCCTTCCTTGCAATTTTGCCTCTCACACATGGTGTGCAAATTGCGCATGCAAAAAGTAATGCGGCATGCAAACCAAGGACATCCTGCAGCATTTCTGCCACATGTAAACATACTCCAGCAGTAATAGTGAAACCCAACAGTGGCCCCAGCGATAATAGTGACAGCCAACAGAGCGGCACCAGGGGGAATAGTGACAGCCCACGGATCTGCCCTAGGGGTAATAGTGACACCCCACAGATTGGCCTCAGCGGTAATAGTGACCCCTAGAGCGGCCCTAGTAGTAATAATGACATCCCACAGAGAGGCCCCAGGGGTAATAGTGACACCCCACAGTGGCCCCAGCAGTAATAGAGAGCCCCCACAGTGACCCCAGCGATAATAGTAACGCTTCACAGCAGCCCCAGCGATAATGGTAACGCTTCATAGCAGCCCCAGCTGTAATACAGACACCCCACATAGCGACCCCAGCAGTAATAGTGATATCCCACAACGGCCCCAGTAGTAATAATGACCCTACCATAGAGTGGACCCAGCGATAATAGTGACCCCCCCACCTCTCAGAGTGACCCCAGCAGTAATAGTGACATCCCCCCAGAGCGGCCCAGCGTAATAGTGATCGCCCCCACAGAGCGGCCCCAGCGGTATCAGTAACCCCCTTCCCCCAGAGCAGGCTCAGCATAAAAGTGACATTTCACAAAACGGACACATTGGTAATAGTGACACCTTACAGAGCGGCCCCAGCTTTAATATTGACACCTCACAGCGGCCCCTGTAGTAATCGTGACATCCCACAGTGGCCCCAGTAGTAATAGTGACATTCCACAATGGCCCCAGTAGTAATAGTGATATCCCACAGCGGCCCCCTGTAGTAATAGTGACATCCCACAGCGGCCCAGTAGTAATAGTGACATCTCACAGCGGCCCCCTGTAGTAATGGTGACATCCCACAGCAGCCCCCTGTAGTAATAGTGGCATCCCACAGTGGCCCCCTGTAGAAATAGTGACATCCCACAGTGGGCCCCTGCAGTAATGGTGACATTCCACAGCAGCCTCCTGTAGTAATGGCGACATTCCACAACAGCCTCCTGTAGTAATAGTAACATTCCACTGTGGCCAACTATAATAATGGTGACATCTCACAGCGGCCATCTGTGGTAATGGTGACATCCCACAGTGGTCCCCAGTAGTATTGGTGACATCCCACAGTGGTCCCCAGTAGTAATGGTGACATCCCACAGTGGTCCCCAGTAGTAATGGTGACTTCCTACAGTGAACCCTGTAGTAACTGTGACATCCTACAGTGGCCCCCAGCGATGACAGTACTCCCCTGAGACCTATACACTTACCCCCTCTTCCTCGTGGCACCGCTGCTCCTGTACCCGGCGCACAGCCAGCACCGCTGATCGCAGGTGCACACTGTGACGTAAATGTGTGCTGCTGGACGCCTCCTCCCCTGTTTTTGCAGAACCTAGGAGAAATCAGGGAAGAAGGATCCCGGCTGCACACTGACGTCACAGTGTGCACCGGGATCAGCGCTGCTAGCAGCGCAGCTGGATGAATACGGCAGCGGAGCCGCGGCCCCTGCCGGTATTCACTAACATGGTGAGCAGCCGAAGGCGGCGCGTGCCATAGGTTTGCTATCACTGCCATAGATAGAAAGAGAGATAAATAGAGAAATAAATAGGAAACAGATAGATAGATAGATAGATAGATATTATATAGATAGATAGATATTAGATAGATAGATAGATAGATAGATAGATAGATAGATAGATATCATAGATCAGTGATAGCAAGCCTTTTACAGACCGAGTGCCCAAACCGCAACCAAAAACACACTTATTTATCGCAAATACCAACACGTTAAGGGGCGGGGCTTAGCACGATGTATGATTTTAACTCCGTCATTATAAAAGGAACAGGCTGTTTTAAAATACACAGGGTGCAGATTTTGACTGCTTTTGGATGCAGAAATGCTGCAGAATTTGCCACAGAAATTTACACTGAGGACATTCTGCAGTATTTCCACCACATGTAAACATACTCCAGCAGTAATAGTGACCCCCCCATGGCGAACTCAGCGATAATAGTGACAGCCCAGAGAGCGGCCCCAGGGGTAACAGTGACAGCCCATAGAGAGGCCCCAGGAGTAATAGTGACACCCCACAGATCAGCCTCAGTGGTAATAGTGACTCCCAGAGTGCCCCCAGTAGTAATAATGACAACCCACAAAAATGCCCCAGCTGTAATACTGAGCTCCCACAGCTGCCCCAGTGGCAATAGTCAGTCCCCACAGTGGCCCCAGCGGTAATTGTGAGCCCCCACAGCAGCCCCAGTAGTAATAGTGATCCCCCCATATAGTGGCCCAGCGGTAACAGTGACCCCCCCTCTCAGAGTGGCCCCAGTGAAAATAGTGACATCCCCCCACAGCAGCCCAGCATAATAGTGACCACCCCCACAGAGCATCCCCAGCAGTATAAGTAACCCCTTACCCCCAGAGCGGCCCCAGGGGTAATAGTGACAGCCCACAGAGCGGCCATAGTGGTAATAGTGACACCTAACAGAGCCACCACAGTAGTAATAGTGACACCTCACAGAGTAGCTCCAGCTTTAATATTGACACCCCACAGTGGTAATAGTGACATCCCACAGCAACCCCCAGTAATAATAGTGACATCTCATAGCAGCCCTCTGTAGTAATGGTGATATCCCACAGTGGCCCTCTGTAGTAATAGTGACATCCCACAGCAGTCCCCTGCAGTAATGGTGACATCCCACAGCGCCCCCCTGTAGTAATAGTGACATCCCAGAGTGGCCCACTGTAATAATGGTGACATCCCACAGTGGTCCTTTGTAGTAATGGTGACATCCCACAGCAGCCCCATGTAGTGATAGTGACATCCCACAGTGACCCCTGTAGTAATAGTGACATCCCACAGCAGCCTCCAACGGTGACAGTGCTCCCCTGAGACCAATTCACTTAGCCCCTCCTCCTCGTGGAAGCACCGCTGCTCCTCTGCCCAGTGTGCCGCCAGCAGCGCTGATCGCAGGTGCACACTGTGACGTCACTGTATGCTGCTGGACACCTCCTTCCCTCGCCGCATCACGCCTCTGTTGCGGCAGGCGCCTGTCATCTCTGTTCCACCAACTGCGTGAATGGTTGCTGAGGCCCGCTGCCGCCAAAGCACTGTGACTTGCGTACAGTGAGGCGGCGGTTGTGCAATGTCGGCTGCCGGGTAAGCGCTCCATCGCTCAAGCATTGATGTGTTGTGGCCTTGCAGGACCTGCTGGGCAACACACTGTGCAGCCAATCAGCATCAGGGTATGTCACTCCTGTCAATCTTGGCTCCACCAGTAATTCCTTGTGGTGTCAAGATGCAATTATACAAACACTATTACTATATGCTCGGTTAAGGGTTAATGCCCATGGACAGATCTCTGCTGTATTCCTCACAGCAGAAATCTGCAGCGCAATAACGCAGCTATTAGGTTCTATTGAACCTAATAGCTTTTCTGCCTGTCAGTGCTCACATGCATGATTCTGAATTGGACTTCGGCTGCGTGAAAAAAAAAATCGTGATATATTCTATTTCAACACGTTTTTCCGCAGCGGGAGGTCTCCAATAATATAATATTAATGGAGACTGCGAAAATCCGCAGCAGAATTCCGCAATCATTCATTGGTACTAGTGTTGGTGCTAAGGTCACCAGCGCTCGTGCAGAACTTTAACCTAGAAAGACTTCAGCACTGGATCACGGAGTGTGCCAGGCGAAACCTGTAAACACAGCTCCTCCCCCTGGCCACCCATATGAATAAGGGATTAACTCATTCTTAGTGTGCTGAGACTAAAAGAAGTGTTATTTCTGCATGTCCACTGTATTTATGACAGGACTGTGACTGCAAACACATTTGTGAAAAACCTATTGGGCTAAACAGAATTCAGGAACACCTATACTGCAATGGAGATATTCATAGCTCTTTTCTGCAATAATTAGGGAATTTGAGATAAGTGGAATGGCCATCACTATCTCTGTAGTAGGAAACACACTGTAGGCCTATACAAAAATTAGAAAGGGTGACTGGCAGGAAAAAAACAAGGATAGAGTGCAATGATCATCACTCTCCACGAGATAGAAAATTCACCAGAGCAGTCAGTAGGTTAAGTCAATACCTCTGTCTGTGAGTGACTAAATAAGTGGAAGGAAGGCCCTGCCCACTGATACAGGCTGAAACGAGCCAGCCGCAAACACCAAGACAACTGGGGAGCATGCAGAACCTCCAATCATACACATATATCAATGATTCCAGACATACCGATCACACATACTGTGGCATTGTGAAAATTTGCTGGAATAAACTACTGTATTTTTAAGTTACACACATATATAGTATATATATAGTAAATGAATAAATGAATTATGCATAAAAGACTTTGCATTTGTATGAGAGCATCAGACAATGAGAACAATTTATAACCCCTCTTCACTTTACCTCCAGCACATTACTTGAACTTGTAAACTTTGCATAAACTTTTTTAATAATAAACTTTCACCATATTATGTAAAGAGAAAAGCGATTACTTTAGTGTCTTTCGGGATAACTAGAAAAACAAAAAACACCAGTAATGTCTCTGGCATAGAGTCTCTTTTTATTGGAGGCAGTGGAAGTCATTACAAGGGAATGCTAACATTCCCACCTCATACCATGGGTTACACCCACAGTCCGCGCCAGATGGTTCTTCATCATCCTCAAGCCGTGAGGGACTTGTAGATGGGGACGCTGACAATGTACTTTCTTTTGACATTGGCATATGGAAGAGGAGATATGGCAGGACTCTTCAAGGCGGCCGCAGAAAGATTCCCGGCATGGCTTGTCTCTCCCCCATAAAATGGAAGCTGAAATTGGCATCCCCATAAGTTAATACAAATGGCCACAATAGCTACAGAATGTACTCCCGGACGACTCCATTACCCCGGTGTATCAAAATCCAGACCGGGTGTCTCGCTTGGGCCGTCACTCCATTTTTTTGAAGAAATAAGAGTTCCGTGCAGGCCTTGCAATGTCCTCTGGCATTGAACTAGTAGGCAGTTAAGTGATTTGTGGGTCCTCCTCCCAGTATATTGGCAGCGTTCGAGGAGTCGGCCCTACTACTAATACTTGTTTTCTTCTTTATTTAGAGACTTCAGCCGACTGTTTTCCTGTTTGGTCTGCAAAACATAAAATAACAGCTGAAACGTCCTGCCTCTCCTAATCCCCTCCCTCACCCCACCCACATAACCCTTTCCCCTCTCCCATCCAATGAATCTTTCCCTTCCCCAATTGCCTCCACTCCCTCATCCCCATCCCCAAATCACAGTGTTCAATGTCTATAACCATTATTAGAAAGATAGATAGGGATATGACAAAGATATGAGATAGATAGATAGATAGATAGGAACATGAGATATATAGGGATATGAGAAAGATAGGGATATGAAAAAATATATGAGATAGATAGGGATATGATATAGATAGGGATATGAGAAAGATATGAGATAGATAGATAGCGATATGAGAAAGATATTAGATAGGGGGGGTTATGAGACAGATAGATAGGGATATTAGATAGAAATGCCCCGATAACCCTCTCCCCAATCCCTTCCACTCCCCCACCCTTCAGTCACCTTCGCAAACCTCTCCCACCCCTCCACCCACCCTCCCTCCTCAGAAATCACATTTGAGAGGCAAGGGGCAGTCGTGACAGAGAAACAACATTGAACAAATGTTAATCCATTGATTGCAGTGCACTGCTCCATTCCCCAATCTTCCTCCTGTCCCGCACTCCCATAACTCTCTACCCAATAAAAACATTTTAAAAAATGAATACTTGACTCTGGCAGCATAAATGGACAAGAAATCAGTGAACCAAAGCCTTGCTCGGGGTCGGCTCTAGGTTTATATAGGCCTTTGGACAACAAAGTCTCAGTGGGCCACCTGAGTAATTTATAGACCCCATTCTATAACCTGAGTCATAAATATGGCCCCATAGTAGCCTCTAAGTTATTAATAAGGCCTCATTGGGCCCCCCAAGTTATTTATAGGCCCACTCACCTCCATCCCCATCCTATGGCATCCCCCATCCTCTGCCTTGGCCTCTTTTGTCGAGGCTCATGTGGAATACCACAGGCTGTATGATGAAAGCTTTGTACCCAGTGTGACAGAGAATACACCGAGCAGTGGAACAGGAAGTGCTTGGCTTATTGTAGTGCTGCTTGCATAGTGAATTGTATCTGTGTCTTAAAGATGTGGCTACAATAAATTTAAAAGAATAAAGACAGGATCAATCCCACCCTTGAGTGTTCCCCCCAGGGTCAGTGGGCCCCAGCACCTGCGTGTTTTAGCCAGGTGCTTATGCCAGCCAAGCCCCGGGGCTTACACCAAGTTTGCCCCTGTGAAAGACCAGCTTTGTCCATGACCTCTTCAGGCTACTATTATGATCATCTGCTTCCTCTTTTCCCTTTAAGTCTGAAAACTTTGGTTTCTTCCATTGAGTTTGGTCTTTCTCCAGAACATACCAACACTTGGTCATTGTGGTTCTCAATCAGACGACTGCAGATCTGGAGTGCATTAATACAAACGTATATAACACAATATTGTTAGAGAAAAATTTGTCTCCGCGCTACGTGGTACTTGTATTGAATGCGTGGATACACTTTATACTTAGCGATAAGCATAAAGGCGAGTGGTAGTATAAGAAAGACACTTACTGGGAAGGAGGGGGGTATGTAAATAGTTGCCCCCTCCTTGAAGTGCTGACTCCAATCACTGATGAGGGTACACGCTGGTGTGTTGGATCAAGTCCAAGGTTTATTTCATAATCCACCGGTTGTGGAAAACGTAACAGGCAACGCGTTTCGGTGTCTGAAGTGACACCTTTCTCAAGCAATGGGATAGCATGCCGCTTACTTCTGCCACAGCTGTGACAGCTGTCACAGCTGTGACAGAGGGTTCCTTCATCCCCGCGGTCCCTGCGGGGATTTAGGAAACTCCTGCCACAGCTGTGACAGAAGTCAGCGGCATTCTCCATATCTTTTCAATGGGGCTAGCGCTGCTGCCGCTGGCCCCATTGAAAAGACTGTCGCAGCGATATCGCTGCGATTTCTCGCACTGCTCTGCGAGAGTTTTCACCTACTCTCGCAGCGCAGTGGAGAAAAAAACGCTAGTGGGTGGGAGCCCCGAGGGATATCCCCATATCGCAGAGAGTGGGCAGGGCTATAGGGCTTCTCACAGAGAATTCCTATAGCAAATATCAAGAAGGCGGAGCTAGAGGTTGGATCCCACTAGCCCTACCCCTTCTTGCCACGCTCTCGGGGAAGCCCTCAGGAAAAGCTCTGTAACCCTGCCCCCCTCTCTCTCCTCGCTATAGGGAAATCCCTTGGGGAAAGAGGGGAAGGGAACCCCCTACTGCCCCCCACTGCTAGGGAATTGCCCAGCAAGAGGACATGAGGAATACCTCGCTGCCCAGAAGCATATTTTAAATGTCCCTTTGTAAATTACTGTTAGTCTCTGTGGGTATTAACAGAACCCTTGGGGAGTCCCCTCATCCCCATGGGGATTAACAAGAGTTTACAGCGAGATATTGCAAATGTGCTTTTGGGCAGCATGTTTTAAATACCCTGCTGTAAGCAGCGGGAAATCTTTTCCCTGCACAGGAATTTCCATAAACTCTTGCTCCCATAGGAGTCAATAGAAACTCCTGTGCAGCGCACCAAAGATAGGTCAGATCCTAAATTTGATAGGTGCAAGCAGTTTCGCGCACCTAACATTCTCTCATGTGAGCGCTTCTATAGGAACCCATCAGTTCTTCTAGAAATGCTCTTTTTAAACGCTTATTGATGCGCAAAAAGTGCTCATCTGACCGAGCCCTGTCTTGGTCTCCTCTCCTCCCACAACCACACACTGCCGACTGTACCAATCACACGGCTGGCATTGTGACCGGCCGGTAATGCATTTAATTTGTACATGGGCCCCCTCAGCGCAGGGGCCGGGTGACAATTGCGACCCCTAACAGCATGCCTATGGAGCTCTGTTCATCCAAAACTGTAATATCCTTTTCCCTCAGGACTAACAAAGCTCATGCTAAACTGCTGGAGGGTTAAAGGGGATCTTTAGGACTTCCACCCTAGACACCGAGGGAGCAGGACGTGTCTAGCCGAACTCATGCCACAACACGCTCCCTGGACATACCAAGACTTCCTCCCCCCCCCCCCGCCCGGTGTTTTGGTTGCAGGTGTGGGGGCAGCTATCACCCCCCACTTGCCGGGTGGAAGCCCTCCGTGCCACCGGAGAGAACTTTGTGGCATCCCCCTGCGCCTCCCGACACATCGGAGCTAGGCCTGGAATCAAAGTGCGGGATCCCGAGCGCAAAACCTACCTGATAAACAAAGCAGACAGTCTTTTGAAGCCCCGCCGCTGACAGGAACCCCGGTGGACTCAATCTGGCCGTGGCCCCTTGCCTGTGACACATCGCAGCGGCGGCTGCCGGGCGCGGCCTAACCACGCTTAAAGCCACGGCCTAAAGTTCCTGCCGCGATACTCGCGGTGAGGCCTACTAGGTGCCGTGGAAGAGAGAGGAGGACGCACGGCGCCCTCGGACCGCCGGAGAAGCTTCGCTCGCCCCGGGGATCACACGCGGAAGTCCCAACAGAGGTGGGTGCAGTGAGGACCTAAGTGCAGAAACACCACACTAGGTAAACGGACCCTTGGAGGCCCGCCTGCGGCCCAATCATCACCAGAGCTACACTGAAGGAGTGAGGAAGAGACTGACAGCAGCAGTGAATGTCATTTTGCTGCAGCAAACCAGAGGTGGGAGATCTGCGCTGGCTACTCTGCACACGGTCCCCTGTACACCCCCGGCGCCCCACTGGAATCTATAGAAGTCACAAGTGATCTTCCCCTTCTGCGTCGGGCCCGGGCTGTGTGGCACCGCAGATTGCGAGCTGCTCCACACGGACTGAAATTGAATACTGTGGCACCCAATTTTTTGTCTCTTTCAACCCCAAAATTGAAGCTTGCCAAGAACAAGCTAAAATCTAATTATTCACTAAATATCAGCATTGCTGCCACCTGGTGGAGAAATTGAAGAAGTCAACTATCAGCCATGAAACAGTCAGGTGGAAAACAACATGTAAAGATGGAACCTGAATAATTTCTAGATGAGAAGCCACATCCATATTATTAATCTGATGCAAGAACAGAGATCTGGACAATAACTCCAACTTCTGTACATACGATCTGCTAGATACGAGTATGGACAGATATTTAAATGAACGCAGTGTGGGCACTTCGTCACGAACAACGCGCCAACTGGAATCCGAGAGAACATCATTAACCGGGAAGCAAAAAACTAAAGCGGCTGAACCTAAGGAACACAAAGAAGCTCAACAACTAGCACCCCCTTCAACACCTGCTCAACCACAAGCCACAGTCATGTCTGATCCCTTTCCAAAAGATGTGGATGGCTCCATCTCACAAACTTCTTCACCTCCAAATGGAGCTGCTAATATGACGGAGGTGGCACAGGCAGCTATGGTGGCACAAGAGGTATCTAAAATACTTCTTCCTCTATTCGACAGCAGGCTAGAGACACTACACAAATCAATAAATTCAGCCCTGTCACGGATTACAGATAATGCCCAACGGGTGACAGAACTGGAGACGAGAACTCAAAGTGTGGAACAGACTGTCGCAACTCTGAAAACCTCATTACTAAGAAGCCAATCAGAGATTGCACAACTTCGACGACCTGGAGAACAGACTTCGTCGAAACAACCTGCGTTTCATCGAGTCAGTAACTAACAACCAATTAATAATGTACTTGACCACATATCTTCCACAAGCCCTCAAGCTTGATATGCCCAATGATCCACTAATAATAGAAAGAGCCCATCGTATTGGACCACCCAGAGAAGGGCGAAACAATGACAGGGCATGACCGCACCCGGTATTAGCTAAATACCTGCATTGGACGACAAAATAAACCATCTTACAAGCTTACAGACGTAGGGGGGAATTGCGAATCCAGGGGACAAAGATCTTATTGTTTCAGGACTTTTCTGCGATAGTTCAACAAAAAAGGAAGCTGTTCGCCCCAATCTGCCAAGCTCTGCATGAAAGAGATATTCGTTTTCAACTATTATACCCGGCAAAACTCAGAGTTCAAGAAGGCAACAAATCTCTTCTATTTAACTCTCCAAAGGAAGCTAGAAGACACATGGGTCTAGAAGAGGCCGGGGAACAAGGCTAATACACAGAAGGAACTTTGATCCTGACTCAAATTTAGTCCAGATCTCAAACAGCATGGATGTGGCGACTTTACATTTAGCACCGGCTAATGTTTATGTTGATTGTTAATATGTTTTTTGTTCTATATGTTAACTTGACCTGTCTGATTTCCAGAATATATTTCTGCATTGGAACTGGGGGACCCCCCTGGCATGGCACGAACCCTGTCCGGTTGCACTCGTGGCTCGCTGGGACCGAGGGGAGCAATGATGAAAAGGAGATACGCCTCAAGGTATATAAATCTAGAACATGTATACTATGACGCCCAACGAACACAGAAACAGGCACGTTCGCAACACCTGCAGTATTGAAATTTCTCTCCTGGAATGTGGCAGGATTTAACACACCCGTTAAATGGAAAAACGTTATTACACACCTAAAACATTACAAACCGGACATCATATTCTTACAGGAGACCCATTGGAAAAAGGGGAGAGAGGGCGACTTAAGAGCTCAGTGGATTGACTGCTGCTAGTCGGCGTCACACACATCAGCGTCCAGGGGAGTAGCTACCTTGATAAAAAAAAATATACCGTACACATTACACAACGCTATAGCTGATTCGCAGGGAAGGTATTGAGTGCTGAGAGTATGCATAAATTCCTCAATGTACTGCTTGGTAAACATTTACGCCCCCAAAACAGACCAACCAATATTTTATGCCGTGCTGGTGGAGTCTCTACAACCATATTGAATGACCATTTGATAATTGGTGGTGACTTTAATAGCGTGCAGGATGACTCCCTGGACAGAACAGGCCCCTTTGTGCAGCCAGCCCTAACTACACATGTGTTGCTGACACTGATGGATCAGCTGCACAATACCACTAGTAGGGAATACACATGTTGCTCCAATGCACACAGCTCATTTTCTCGCATAGACTTTTTCTTGGTAACTAACAGCCTCTTCGACCAACACCACCGGTCTGTGATTCACCCCATAGTTCTCTCAGACCATGCACCAATCATGCTAGAACTGCAGCTGGTCCCTCCCCGGTGATTATCACGACTGTGGCGATTCTATGCTTTTCTACGGGACTCGGAGCATTTTAGAGAGTATTTAAGACTCCAACAGAGAACATGAGGGTGACATAGCTTTATTTTGGCAGGCATCGAAGCCGGTAATGTGAGGTCACATTATAAGTTACGTTTCCCATAGGCCAAAAAAGTTCCAGACAGAATTTGCAAAGCTGCACACTTCTTTGCTAATGGCGCAGAAAAAACATATCGACTCCCCTAACGACTTGTATCAAACCTTCTTAACTGCAAAACATCTTCTGGACACATTTGTGCACACTCAAGCACACTGGCAGACCCAACTGTCTAGGAACAAGTTTTACAGATGGGGTAACAAAATGGGCCGTTTGTTGGCCAATTTAACCAGACAAAACCAACCCCACAAGCCTTACGGCATCCCAGCACTGGAAAGATAGTAACCAATAGTGAGGAGATAGCACAAATATTTTACGATTACTTTGAGGATCTCTACAGAGCAGAGCCATCCAATATTGGAGACATGCATACCTTCTTGGACACAGTGGGTCTGCCCGAAATTTCAGAGGAGCAGGCATCCCTACTAGACACTGCCATACGGGAGGAGGAGGTAAAAAAGGTAATAGCTTCAGCAGCAGGGGAAAATCACCTAGTACGGATGGACTCTCATCAGAATACTGCAAAATACTCTCAACAGATCTAGTACCTACATTAACCCAACTTTACAGCACGTTATATACAAACGAGAACCATTTTATTGCCTAAAACTAACAAATACCCGAATAACCCAAGCTCATACAGACCAATAGCGCTATTAAATTGCGACTACAAATTTCTGTCAAAAATACTGGCAGACTGGCTTTAGACTGTTCTTCCCTCTATGCTTCATGCATCGCAGAAGGGCTTCACGCAGGGCAGAGGTTCTTTAAAAAATATCAGGGCCGAAATAGCGGCAACAATTATTGCTCAAAACCAAGACAGCCCAATGCTGATGCTCTTAAGTCTAGACGCCGAGAAGGCCTTTGATAAAATGGCTTGGCCATTTCTAAATGCGGTTTTGGGGAGGCGGAACTTTGGACAGATATTTGTAAATTACATCAACTCAAACGAATGCCACCAATATTCTTACAGTTAACCACCTTAATACACCGACTGTTGGCTTGTCCAGGGAGGGCCCGCCAAGGTTGCCCGCTCTCTCCTCTGCTCTTTAATATATCAATAGACCCTTTACTCAAACAATTGGGGGAAACCACACTCTTCACAGGAGCCCGTTACAAAGATCTGGAGGTCAGAGTGGAAGCGTTTTGCAGATGACGTCCTATTGATAATTAGTAACCCCAAAGAGACCTTGACACCATTATTACAAGACATGGAAAGATTGGGAAAGCTCTCAGGGTACACCCTAAATCTACATAAAACCGGAACTTTATTACTAAAAGGACCAACCAAACCCCCGTGGACAGACCAGTGTCCTTTCCATTGGGAAACACACTCTATACAGTATTTGGGAGTCAAGGTCACGAGGAACCCCTCTAAGGTATATACCACAAACATAGAACCCTATATTACAAAATTAGAAATGACCCTAAACACCTGGAAAAACTTCACGATATCTTTCCTGGGAAGAGACAATCTTTTAAAAATGACAGAATTTCCCAGATTATTATATATTTTACATTCCCTACCCATTTTACTAAAACTAAAAGACATAAAAAGAGATAAATTATCTCTATAGAAACTTTGTGTGGGGAGGAAAACGACCATGCATAGCACTTAAAACACTGCATAAACATAAAGATAGTGGTGGAATTAATTTACCCCACATAAGAGACTACAACCTAGCAGCACAGGCCCGAATAATTCTTGGGTGGATTCATTCACAATCAAATTTTACAAATAAGCAATTGGAACAAGAACTGTCCGGCCCAATACGACTACAGAATATTCTCCACCTCCCATACTCAACATTGTCGGAGACCACCAAGCGCAACCCCCTGATCCTAGCAGCCTGGAGGACATGGGATTGACTCCGCCGAGACAGTCGGGTGTCTCTGCATGTGTCCCCATATCTGTCTTTCACAAATAACCCCAGTTTTCAGGATATTAATCCCCATGAGATCTTTTCGGTCTGGTGTAGACAAGGGGTCCACTCTATAGGCAAACTATAACATGAAAAAGAGAAACACATCCTGCCGATCGAGGAGATGCAACAGAAATACCCTGAGCTACCAATTCCATTATTCTCCTACATGCAAGCAAGACACTACATTCAACAACTCCTGCCACATTTCAGAGAATTTGACTGGGTGCATGGATCTCTAGATCGGGAGGCATGAAGGGTATGATCTCCAAAATATGTAGAGCAGTACGAAATTTACGAGAGCAAGATGAGGTAGACGCGGGGGTCAGTAAATGGTCTCTGAATGACCCAGGCCTCACATCAGAATTAATCATGAAGTCAGTGTTATTAGCCCACAGATATCTTCCCTCAGCCAGGTTTCTAGATATGCGACTTCAGATCGTTCACAGATCGTATTTAACCCCAGTAAATGGATACCACATGGGAATATACCCCACGTCAAATTTCTTTAACCCTTTTCAATCCACTGACTGACGTCTGAAGACATTCTGATTGAAGGCTCTACAGCTCAGATGGCGGAAGACATCCGGCAGGGTATTCTTACTGTATATTTCTGGCTGCTCTGCTGTCAGGGGCCTCTTCAGCATGTGCCATACTGTAGTGCTGGCTCTAGCAAGCGGATGGCGCCATTGTATAGTGGCAGAAAAAGAAAGCCCTCTAGGAAACCCTGAAACCAAAATTGGATTGCAGTGGGTTAAATGCAAGGCTCCAAGTGCCAATCTATACCACAGCCTATGGGCGTGCCCTGTGATACAGGCTTTTTGGTCACGAGTTTATGAATATACCATCACGCACTTAACAAATTTTTGTCCACAGGGACGATTTTTGGGTATTTAGACCCAAATGTATATCACTGCTCAAGAGGAGTGCGCAAACTCCTGCACTTTGTGGCAGTGGCGGGACTAAAAGCTATCCTACAAATGTGGATAAAACCAACAGCCCCTCCATTTAGAATGTTTTTGGACAAACTGGCATTTCTGTTCAAGATGGACTGGGCTGAAACATCGCTGTTTAAAGAAATGATGGTGCAGTCGTTCTTTGAAACTTGGGAGAGCTTTGTCAGGATGCTTCCACAGAGAATAAGGGAGAGATTGAGAGTCTGCTTCTACCATACGTGTTGGTATCAAGAACAGATGGTATTGGGGGATCCCCCCTTTAGGGTGTCTGTTGTGCCGGTGCCAGGGGGGAGATCCCAGGACTCTAGCCCAGTTCACATTTTACTAACTGGGGATTTGTCTCGGGTACATGGGTACACCGAGAACAGACCCTGAAAATAGATACTTACTATCCAAAGAACAATAAATGAAAAAGAAGGAGATGGCGCACAATTTTGAAGTCACAGCAGGTCAAAGTTTGTTTCTATATGTTTGTTTATTATTATTTTATTTTATTTCATTATTTTATTTCATTATTCTGATTACTAGTTTTAAGAAAAATACATAAAATGTACATCGAAAAGATACCCATGTTTTAATCTGTCAAGAAACAGTGTCAATGTGTTGTAAAAATTGACTGAACTGTTACGGTACTTGTGGGGGGCACAGGTACGCATGGCGCGGGGCTCCCTGACTCTCACCCACGCCAATGTCCCTTCCTGGAGATAGTCCTGAAGTTGGACACGTCCAGGCCGCCAACTCTGACCCTACTCTGCCTAAAGGCAGGACAGGCAGGAACCGCTATACCTATGCAGGTGACTACTCACTAGTACTGACAGGCTAGGCAGATGGAATAACCAACAGGAACAACACCACAGAACGCAGGCAGAGCTGGATCGGGACTGGGTAACCGAGATCAAACACACAGAGGACGGAACCAATAACTGGCAACTGCTATCAGCAACTGCCGGACTATATTCAGGAGTCTCTGCCCATTGGGCAGAGACCAATCAAGCCGGCTGACCGGAGCTCCCAGCCAGCCACTATAACTCACAGAGATAGGGCGTGCGCGCCTCTCACATCAGGCACAAGCGCGCGCACATTCACTCGCGCCACATGCCACGGACGCACACTGGAGCACGGTTATCCCAAGATGCCGCGGTGAACTGTGCCACTGCCACCCAGGGTCCCTGACAGGCCTCATGGTAACATAAACATCTATTGTAACATGGAGAATGCATCTTGATGATATAATTAAAAAAAAAAAAAAAGGGGGATCTTTATAAAAAAAACTTGCTTCATTTGTGGCTTGATCAGTATTTATTATGGTTATACTCTTCTCTGATTCTGGTCTAGCACTAAGATTACATGCTAGCACTCAGGAAGAGTTGCGGCATTCACCATCATTCAGCCCTATGTTGGTGAAATCTTTTTTTGTCGCATCAACTGGTACAGATTGATATGTGGGTTTCTGTGGACCTGACTGTGATATCCATGACTTCTCCGGGAACACTGGATCATCGTCATCTTCATTGGGATCTTCAAATATGGTCTCAAGCCTTGGTGCCTAAGGGGAGAAAAACACTATTTAGGTACAATAAGTTGGTCCAAATACTTATCTCTGTCCAGACTTACCAAACGAGAAAAGAGACTGGCCTGCCAGTATAGCGTATAGATGGCATCAATCACAAGCCATCGCAAAGCACATTCACCAATGCACCCAGGAATGCCAATGAATTGACTGTATAGCACAATGTCATAGTCGTCTCTGGACTACACAAGGTCCGGCTTGTCAGACCATTTTTAAATATTACTTTTGATGCCACATTTCATTAACAACATAACTTCCACCAAAGCTACATTTTATTTGCTTGCCATGTCTACCAGTGAGTAATGTTGGTACAGCACCTCATCTGAATAAGTGGTGAACCATACCCAGCGAGGTTCGGCTTAGTAACTACCATAGTATTGGTGGGTAACACATACCATAGAACACTTCAGCCTTTCTCTAAAAGGACAGTCCCTGATCCGTTGAAGCTCTTCTTCACGGGAATACGGCTGCAAGCTGTTGGTAGAGCCTCTATTGCAGTCCTGCACATTGGAGTAACCCTTGGGAGTATTGTCCATGGGGACATCCGAACATTGGGATTTCATTGTATGGTCTGTCACTTGGCAGGCAATGGTCAAAGTGCATTGACTGTGCAGTTCATATAGATGTGAATAGTATTCTATGTTTCGCATTGTGATGTAATACAATATTGTGTTCTATGCATATGTGCAGTTTCCCTGTAGCAATGGTGCTGCACACTGCAACAATGCCCCTATCTGGATCTGGACTAGGCCTTAAAGCCCCCCTGGACATTAGTGAAAATGTGTCCGAAGTTCTCCCTGGAGATAAGCTGCCTCCAGAGCTGTCTGGCTGTAGTTTTCTCCACTCTCCTCATTGAATACACATGAATGGTCAGCCACACCGAGCATTCATGTGTAGGAGGGAGGGGAAAAAAATAGCTGTCGGCCAAATGAGCATATGTCTGACAGCTAATGAAGGTGTACAGCCACCTTTAGGGCTCCTTCACATTTTGTGCGTAGTTTTGCGTGCGCAAACTGCATCCGTTAAAACATATTAATTGCAATGTGTTCCTTCAGTTTAAACAGCGGCCATTCAGTAGTGAACGGCCGCTGTGTTATCTCATTGTGTACATAATCCTTATAACAGACATAGAAATTACTTACCTCTTTGACATTTCATAGTTTATGTAGAGTTCGCACAAAACTTCTTGAGCTCTGGCGATAGACAAAACAGACCTGCGCAGCTGCTAATTTACCTATAAAGTTTTTACTGCGCATCGTTTTCACGTGATCCGCCAGAGCCCAAGACGTTTTGTGCAAACTATACCCATCTGCTTTCTGGTCTGCTATGCTCATGGGCAAGTCTTTACAAGTTTTCATACCGGCAGTAACGCATTGCACGCAAATCTGTGGCTTATCCTGCATTGTGGACTATCGCAAGAAAGTGTTTCATAGCTTTTCCATCTTCATACCTCATGGAAAGGGGTTTCAGCGCGGTCGCCAATCTTCTTACAAAAAACTAAATTGATTGCAAATCACTGGAGGTGGAGATGTGAGACTATACCTCACTAATGTGAAGCCAAATATTGAACCATTGCTATCTGAGCATCCGGCTCATCCTTCCCACTAACAGCATAATTTGTGTAGTCACTTTATGTAAGAGTTTTACTAGGTTCAGATTTGTTTCATCCCAAATCCAAATAGTTACTTGCATTTTGTGTCTTTTCAATAAAGATCTGAATAAAAATTGTGCATTTTTATTTTTTTACAATTGTCTACTCTACAAAAAACCGCTATCTAAGGCCTCCCTCACACAGATGTTTTTGTAAGCTCCCATTCATTTGAATTAGGCTGTTCACACAAGCGTCCAAACACAGTACTTTGACAGCGATGCACGTTCTATCTTTGGCCGTTTTCAGCCCTGCGTCGCCCATTGAAATGAATGGGCAGCGGTTTCAGCACTGCTGAAGACGCGGCACAACTTATTGCCCCGTTCTTGGCAGCATTCGCTGCACACTGATTTTCAAGGGTGGGGAGGGCTTAAAATATAAGCCCTACCCCAAGAATCAGCCCTAGCTACACTAGATGGGAAAAAAAAAGAATACTCACCTAGCAAGTGCCGCCGTGTCCCTGCCGCTGATTTCTGGCGCTGTTCCGGGCTTTCCTTGCACTGACAGATCATCTATTGCTGGTAGCAAGGTTTGAGAACCCCGCCTCCAGCAAGAGATTGCTGTAATTGGTTCTCGTCGCTGGCTCCATGCACCAATCACAGCCATTCATTGACTGGCTCAGCCAAGCAGAGCTCGCCGGCGGAACATCCACAGTACAGAAAAGAAGAAGAAATGACAGGTATGCATAGATGTAAGCTGGGCACAGGGTCAGATTCTGCTGAGGACTCCTACATGCATAATCCGACCCGTTCGTGTGCAGCCGGCCGTAGGCAGGCAGAGGGTCTATGGAAAACAAAAATATCAGTAAGTGGCCTACGGGGCAAAAAAGTTTGGGAACCTCTCGTCTAGACCATGAGACAAGAAAGCAGCCCCAAACAATGATGCCCTCTCCAGTATTCTTAACAGTTAGGATGATGTT
This sequence comes from Eleutherodactylus coqui, assembly GCF_035609145.1. Lineage (NCBI taxonomy): Eukaryota > Metazoa > Chordata > Amphibia > Anura > Eleutherodactylidae > Eleutherodactylus > Eleutherodactylus coqui. The sequence goes on along the minus strand of NC_089840.1, from coordinate 59,794,978 downwards.
TTGGTCTGCAATGTTCTTTTTTCTCTAAACATAACATAGTGCATTTGTGCTAAAACGTTCCAATTTTGTTCCATCTATAGAACATTTTCTCAGAAAAATTACGGTACATCCAGGTGGTTTCAGGCAAATTTTAAATGGTCTGCAATACCATTCTTGTTTGGTGTTTTTCTAATAGTGGACACATGAACGGAGGGTTTTGCATTTGGAGAGTTTTCTATCGATCTTCTTCTGTTACCTTTAAGTTCCTTCTCACCTCTTTCGTGATTGCCATGGTGCTCTTAGAGTGATCCTAACAGGTTGTCCACTTCTAGGGAAAGTGGCAATAATCCTACATTTTCTCCATTTGTAAATAATTTGCTTAACCATTAATTGATGTACACCCAGATATTTAACAATGTTTCTGTAACTTTTTCCAGTTTCATGCGTCTTTATAACATGTGTTCTGAGGTCTTCTATAAGTTGTTTGCATGATGGCATGGTTCGCACTAACCTAACCTTCTTGAAAAGAACAAATTTGTCAGTAACCAGGCTTTGTGTGCCTTTATTTAATCGTCAAAGCACCCGTGAAGCCTCCATTTCCAATCTCATCTTAATACAAATTTTTTTTTCAGCCATTCTTTAGTTGATTTACTTGTGTGCTCTGGGAGGTCTGGTGCTGTGGAGTTAGTTTATGTTCTTGGTTTATATTGGAGGTGACCAGATCTATGGATGTGAAGTGATGGAGCTATAAAGGACATCTCATCTAGAAATTGCAATTCTGCATGGTCGGTAGAATATGGTCTTGATGTATAGAAAGTTCCACCTCCCTTGTCCTGTGTACTACCTCTGACCAAGTTTTGGACCCAGATGTAAACTCCCTAACATACCCCCTTCCCCCAAACTGCATCTGCTATTTATATATCTGCTGTCCTGGATCTAGAGGCAATTGAAATATCTGCACCCTATGAGTAGATCATATAGGTTTCTCAACACTGTTATTCCCCACATATTTAATATGATCAGTAACTGGATGGTTATGTGGGATCTCTAGAAGGTTTATCACTTTGAGGGCAATGTAGAACAAAGCACTGAATAGCCAGAAGTTACTTTTCATTAGGGAAGAATTGAAAGAGTTAATAGACAAGCAGCAGGAAAGGTTTGGAACCGGCAGCGGGGAGGGAGGTGGATTAGAGTCAGATCTTATTGTATAAATTCCCTCTTCAGTGGGGGTCTCCTTACACCATCTCACGCCACTTTCTTTTTTATTCACATTTTGGAATACAAAGCTTCATTCTGCACTGAGCTGCCTCCTAGAATGGCAAGTATGCTGGCTCAAAGAGGATTGTGTGGGACCCGCGCTGAAGGTGAATGAACGGGAAAGACCTCTGGCAGGCTGGCGATAATCAGGAAACTACTGACTTTGACCCTTTAAAGAACCAATCAGTTTGTATGCTGTACAGTAAAATATTCATTAGTTATGGTCATTAAAGCGTCATTACTGCCAATTAGCATTCATGGCTAATTAGCTGCTTTGATAATCTCTGAATAAAGCACAAGACATTTATGGGTTATGATAATGAGGTCTAGAATAAAGGAAAAGGGTCCAAGCACACAAATCCCTGCACGATTAAAAATAAAAGGCCCCTTTACGTGGGACAAATATCGTTTCACCGGAAGCTCGTTCACATGGCAGTCAGGCTATGTAAAGGGGCCAATGATCAGCTGACAAAATAGTGACTGTTCATTTGTCAGCTCATCATTCAGTTTCAATGAGCATAAAAATATTAATTAATCGAAAGTGCATCTTGATAAAATCAGTAGAAAACATGCATTAGGGCACAAATGTCATCCACGTATGTATTCTCCTTTATGCCATTAAGTGGCATTTATGGGTTCCCTTATGTCCTCCAGCAGCACAATGATCGGGTATTCTGGACCAGGACACTGACAGGACAAATTGAATTAGTAATACCAATGATAGGCTTTGCCTCCTACTCCCCTATATAGGGGCAGTATCCCTCTAACCATCCAGCGATATTGTAAAGTAAAATAATGAGAAAGAGGGTGGGAAGCTTGTGCTGCTATTAAGACTAAGTGAAAACAGATTAACAAGTATAATATTAATAATCTTTATTTGTATAGCACTAACATATTCCACAGCGCTTACAAAGACAGGGGGGAATACAGAAAGACAAAAGTACAAAAATTACAGAACCACGGTTACATAGTAATCAGTTGATGGAAACAATAGGGGTGCGGGTCCTGCTCCAACGAGCTTACATACTACAGATAATGGGGTGATACAGAAGGTAAAGGGGCTGGAAATGTACACAGTATGGCGAGGTGGAGAGTGTGGGATAATATACACATAGACAATGGTCAAACATAAGCTGTGTGGTGGCAGAATCAGTATGACTGCAGAGGGCAGTGGATGGTGGCTAGCAGGGATTGCAGTCAGTAGGTCAGGGAGCATGTTATCAGGCGGAGTACAGAGGGGTTTGGTTTAGGAGATATAGTTTGCCTCCCTGAAGAGGTACGTTTTTAGAGCACGCCTGATTAATGCTTCCCTTATGTCCCCCAGCAGCACAATGATGGGGATCCAGAAAGTATCAACCCCTTATGCGAGGGTCCTCATGTAGAACTGCATTTAAAATTGAGCACATAGAGGCTGCTCCTTCTGAAAATCAATTATTTTATCTATAATGATCACTGAAATGAAGGGGCTGCAGCATGTGAGTGCTGTGCCTCTTCAACAGTCCTTGTTGCTTGTTGACTACTATAAAGACTAAACCATTTGTAACATGCGTGTAATGTAACGTCTCTCTGAGCCTGTGATATTGTGTGCATGTAAATGAGAACACATTTCATTGAGTATCTGCTATAAAAATGGAAATGACTCTTTAAATGTTGTGATGCTGTAACTCAGGAAGTTTCTACATGACCTCATAACAATATTCCTTTTATATCATTCCCTGATAAGCATCGTGACCTAGAATACTTCCTGACGTCTTTGATTTGCTGCCACAGTCAAGGCCATTATTGCTTTCCATGTTTTCACAATAGAGGGGGCACAACCAATCTGGATTTTCTCACCAGGACGCGGGAGACTCTCCGTGAGAATATTGTTCAAGAGTCAAACATGACTAAGGACATTGTGTGGTACGTTGTAGTGCGCTCCATAAAGAGTCTGTGCTTTTCCGTCTCTGATCTGTAGAAGCAAGTTATAGAATATTGTATACTGCCCTAATACATGTACTGTTACTGAAGTTTCTTCCTTCACAAATGAGGACAAGGAAGCCTCAAGGATTTTAATTCTCTGCAGGTTCCTTGTTAATGCTTGATGCGTTGTTCACAAGGTTACACCAGCACAGGGGTACTCATCTAGCGCAGGGGTACTCATCTAGCACAGGGGTACCCATCTAGTGCAGGGGTACTCATCTAGCGCAGGGGTACTCATCTAGCGCAGGGGTACTCATCTAGCACAGGGGTACCCATCTAGCGCAGGGGTACTCATCGAGCACAGGGGTACCCATCTAGCGCAGGGGTACTCATCTAGCACAGGGGTACCCATCTAGCACAGGGGTACCCATCTAGCACAGGAGTACTCATCTAGCACAGGGGTACCCATCTAGCGCAGGGGTACTCATCTAGCACAGGGGTACCCATCTAGCGCAGGGGTACTCATCTAGCACAGGGGTACCCATCTAGCACAGGGGTACCCATCTAGCACAGGGGTACTCATCTAGCACAGGGGTACTCATCTAGCACAGGGGTACCCATCTAGCGCAGGGGTACTCATCTAGCACAGGGGTACCCATCTAGCACAGGGGTACCCATCTAGCACAGGGGTACTCATCTAGCACAGGGGTACTCATCTAGCACAGGGGTACCCATCTAGCGCAGGGGTACTCATCTAGCGCAGGGGTACCCATCTAGCGCAGGGGTACTCATCTAGCGCAGGGGTACCCATCTAGCGCAGGGGTACTCAACTACTTTTTGTTAAGGTCCACTTACCTGGGTCTGCCATCAGGTGAAGGTCTAGCAAACTCAGGTAAAGAGACTTAAAACAAGACACGTAATTATAATTATGCTTAAATTATGGTACAATTACAGAGATACAAATATGTACAGGTTTTGTTTTCTTACTACAATTGCACTATAGAACACTTAACTCGCCAACTCTGAGAGCCATAACTTTATTTTCCCATTGACGGAGCTGTGTGAGGGATTCTCCTTTGCAGAATGGGTTGATGGTTTCATTTATACCATTTTGGGGAAGACATGGCTTTTTGAACATTTATGAGCCAAGATACCATAGCTCTACACAGTTCTTTTTAGGCCCAGACTGCCATCACCATCTACAACTCGCCTCTGCACACTCTTCCCTTCCTGCTGACCCCAATGCCGCTCTCAGTAACTCCCCCATAGTGAATAGTGCCCCTTTGTGGCCTCTCTTAGTTATACTTCCCCCTCTGTGGCCCCTCTAAGATATGCTGATTCCTGTGGCCCTCCTTAGGGTGCCCACCCACTAGCGTTTTTTTTACTGCGAAATTCGCAGCGTTTTTTTTTTTTCTGCAGGGGTCTTTGGGACATGTAAAGCTAAAGTCGCGATCGCGCAAAATCGAGATATCGCGGTAAATCGCGATTTTGCGCGATCACGATTTTAACATTACAAGTCCCATAGACCCCTGCAGAAAAAAAAAAAACGCTGCGAATTTCGCAGTAAAAAAAACGCTAGTGGGTGGGCACCCTAAGGAGGGCCACAGGAATCAGCATATCTTAGAGGGGCCACAGAGGGGGAAGTATAACTAAGAGAGGCCACAAAGGGGCACTATTCACTATGGGGGAGTTACTGAGAGCGGCATTGGGGTCAGCAGGAAGGGAAGAGTGTGCAGAGGCGAGTTGTAGATGGTGATGGCAGTCTGGGCCTAAAAAGAACTGTGTAGAGCTATGGTATCTTGGCTCATAAATGTTCAAAAAGCCATGTCTTATGTGCTTGGAGTCATCCATAATCATGTTTCTTCTCTCTGGGTCCAGATCACAACTCGCTTCTGCAGACTCTCCCCATCCTGCTGCCTCAACCCCTAATGAGCATTCCCCTCTCCCATAATAATAATGTGCCCGCTGTGGTTCTACTAAGTAGAGGTGACCCTGCTGTGGTCCCTACTACGTAATAGCACCCACACTGTGGTCCATTAAGTAATAGGACCGCTCTTTGGCTCCACTTAGTAATAAGACTCCCTATGTGACCCCCAATAAGTAACAGGATTCTGTATGTGGCCCCAATTAGTAATCATAACCCCTCTGTGGCTCCCAATTAGTAATAGTGACCCTCTTAGTGGCTGTAGTTAGCAATAGTGCCCCATATGGGGCTCCCAATGATTAATAGTGACCCCCTGTGTGGCTCTAATTAGTAACAGGGCCGCTCTGTGGCCCCACTTAGTAATAAAACACCCCTCTGTGGACCTTCTAATATATGACCCTCTCTGTGTACTCTGAAGGCCAGCGCTTGTATAGCTTACATTAGCTGGATGACAGACACACTCGCACAAGATCTGACAGCACACGCCGCGTCGAACCTCTCGCACAGCGTAATCTCGTTCCTCCCTCCCGCAGACTTTAGTGTTCACCATACTGTGAATGAAAGTTATACAAGCGGTTGGACTTTTAAGAGCGGGGCCAAACAGCCCTAAACACTTGCAGGGGACCCGGATAGGGAACTCATGTCTCCCTACTTCCCATCGCAGTGCGTCCCTAATGGACTGTCGCAGCCCTGCATCATAATCGACAGTGGTCGGTGGCAGGGGTGAGTGAATTTGCCAGCCATGTTGCAATGAACAGAAAAACTAGATTTATTGAACAACAAGTTGGCCGGAAACTAGAGGTAATTAATAGTTCAAACTTTACATTAACCATTCCAATAGCAATATAACAATTCAGTGCTTTCAGCTCTGGAAACTGGAGAATTTGGGCAAGAAAGTCTGTTTAGCACCAGAGTTCAGGGAATATCTGCGAGCGCGTACTCCACGCTGGTTCTCACACTTGTATGGTAGCTTGTGCAATAAAGTTTTTATCCTCGGTCCAAGAAGCTCAGCAATGTGACAGTGATAGACATGTGGCAGTGCTTGGCAAAACTTCACTAGTTGCATTCATCTGTTAGCAGAACAGAGTTACTCTGAAGTCTCACAGCTGCTGCCTCCTACCAGCCATGACACACCATGGGCAATGCCCTGTTTCGGAAGCCTTGGTACAAGAACCCACAGGTTGCTTGGGTGCATCTCCCTTGCACAGGGTCAGCTACTCTTTCTGCAATTCTCTCATCTTCCTATTTTCCTGTCCACCACCCACATGACCCAGGTATGCAAGAGTTACCTCCACTGTGACCTGACCACCTTGCTACTTTAGCCGCCCAATGATACACTGAGACTATAGTATATTCGTTAGATATTTTGTCCACAGCAGACATTTTATTTAACAAAATAACAATACATATTAATTCTTTTTATCATAGGGAGAGGAGGTCCTAGGAGCCACAACCAAAAGGTCTGGTGTTTCACACATAAAACCAAACCTTGCCTCTAACCTTACACCCAGCTCGGAGACATCACTAGTCTTCCCCCCCACTGGGAGGCTAGAATATCAATAAATGATCCAAGCCACCCGGGATCCCTTCCCCGGCCTTACTCAACCCATCAGACCCAGCCACAATGAACAAACAGGGGTGGAAGTCTTAAAGGTGAAGCTGTATGCACCAAACTCCTTCCACCGCATATAAAAACCCGGCTCCAAGGATCCCCGCCACAGGCTGCCACGACGGGATATGCACAATTACCACCAGACATATTCATATCACTTGAACTTCTTGATACTGATGGAATGCTTCATCTTACCATTCACCTCTTTAAGAAGGGTGGGCAGGACTCTTCTCGCTTTCTTCTTTCCTAAAATGGCGTTTCCGCCTAAAACTTCCCCTTTTATCACTTTATCTAACTCACTCGCCTAATTCTATCTCCCCCAATCCCCATCTTTCCCTTCCTTAACTTCCATGCCCCTCTTTTCCTCCTACTCTCTCCTTTTATCTCATTCACCCCTTTTGGCTCCCTAACAACCCTGTCATGTAGGGCCTCCCTGGGCCCCCGATGCGGCCCTGTACTTGACCACTGCTGTCAATAAGAAAATTAATCATAGCAAACCACATAAACCTGCCATTGCCTACACTGGTAGAAGGCATACCTGTATATATAGGTAAATAAACTATATTCTTACAATATATTTCTCCTATGGCCTCTCTCTGGGTGACATTACCTGATACACCAAGAACACTACATCAGATAAAGTGATGACAAATAAACAGTGCTTGCCCATGACAAACTAGCACCCTTCTACATAGCCACCAGTTCCCTTGCAACAGTCTCTCTGGCTCACCAGCCGCTGCAGACACCAGTCACTACCCAACCTCTATACCTCAGTCCATCAGTGTGCTCCTTGGTAGCTGCATAGGCCAAATCACTGCTCAATCTCACAGAAGGTGTCATTGTCTCTCATAAGTTCACTATGTACACAGTTACCAGAGACGCCAAGCAAACACTTTTTTGGACATACGCCTCAAACCCTACCTACAAATGTTGCAACATAGCGCTTCTGGTAAAGTCTTACACACGGTGCGCCAAGAATGGTTCCTTTTGACTTACATCTCTTGCTCGTGCAAGATTACCCCTAGGAAAACCATTTTTGGTGCCATCAACCAATGCAGGATGGTGACACTATTGAAACAACAATTCATAAGCTCCTACTGTATGTGCCGGGAGGTACCCAGACTCTGTAGCGTAAAACTGGTGGTAATACAGTTTCAGCATTACATTACCATCACACTTAAAGGGGTGGTCCTACAAAGGCAACTTTTATACCCTATCTACAGGATGGAGGTTAACTCTGTGATCAGTGGAGATCATTTCAATGGGACTACTGGCAGTCCTATAGAGATGAATGGAGCTGTAGTGTGCACATGTGACCACTGTTCCATTCATTTGGTGACACTTAAGATCCAATTCTTGTGATGGCTGCAGCTCCTAGCAGTCAGATACTTATTCCCTAGCCTGTGGTTAATATACAAGCTCTTTTCATGGGACAACCCCTTTAAAGACACATAAGCACTTTTCAACATTGCATTATACAGGGTGGGCCACGGAAAAAGTACTGCAGCACCACACTATTTAGACTACTTTCCCGTGTCCCACCCTATATCCCAACACAACATTCTAGCTTTGTAAGGCGATGTTCACATTAGGATTTTCATGTACCCTTAACATACACATTAAACGTAACTGATAAAAGTATACAAATATATGCTGTTTTAAGAATACCTGTACATTTTTTAAAAAGATATGTGTTGCTATATTTTGTGTGTTTTTACATTAAAAAACGTGCGCTTTCACTGTAAATTCATTTTCTTAATGCATTTTTGTGGTTGAACACTTTTTATTTTCTTTAAAGGCATTTGAAAGCAAAAAATGTGCACGTTAAACTTATAGAAACACGCTTATTATACATTTCTATACATTTCCAATTGACTGTAATATTAAAAAACGATACATTTCCATATGTTTTTCTCTTGTGGGACTGAAATGCGTTGTACGCTGCGCGTCTGTATCCCACCAAAAAGAGTATGCAATCGTAAGGGAAGTCAAAAGTCGTCAAAAATATCGCTTTTGATCTACATTTCACCAATCATATCTTGATAAGCAGATCTGATGGAGTAAAACTAAATGTCATTTTCAGAATCTATGGCCCCAAAGTACCCCCAAAATGTTCTAACAGTCACCAAAAATTGTGTTCCCCAGTGTTATAGTCAATGTCAAGCAATATGTTTTAATACTCTCTTAATATTAAAATGTATACTTGTCCAGAGGCGTAACTTCAAGCTTCTGGGCCCTAATGCAAAATCTGTAACAGGGCCCCCAACTATAATGCTTTATTCATAGTACTGGGCTCCCTATATGGAGAAGAGAGGCCTTATGGGCCCCCTAAGGCCTCATGTCCACGGAGACAGATCCGCAGCGGGTGTCCCGCATGCGTGATTCGCGCCCCATAGGGATGCATTGGACACCCGCAGGTAATTAAATACCTGCGGATGTCATTTTCCCTTCAGGCACGGACTGCTTGTGTGGGAAAACCCCTGCCGCATGCTCCATTTTCGTGCGTGTCTCCTGCGAGGACGGCTCCCGCAGGCTTCTATTGAAGCCTATGGAAGCCGTCTGGATCCGCGGCACACCCGCAGCTAAATTCCTGCTCTCCAGCACGGGAGCGCGGGAGAGCAGGAGTTAAAAAAAAAATGGAGTGCACGGCACATGTGCGTGGCACGCTGCCAGCATGCCGAGCACATCTGCCGGGCCGAAGAAAGAAGATCCAGTCATGACGGAGGGCAGATCCGCAGCGTCCGGACAGGTAAGTAATACTTACTTTTTAGCCTCATGCCCGCGGGAAAGGAGAGACCCGCTGCGGGATTCTGCATGAAGAATCCGCGGCGGGCCTGATTTTCCCCGTGGACATGAGGCCTAAGGGTCCTGGGCCCGGTAACAACCGCATCCTCTGCATCCCCTATAGTTACGCCCCTGCTTGGGACGGATGGTAAAATCCTAATGTAAGCCGTCCTAAAGTAAGAGAGTTGGGTGCTTGCAGTGCCCCCTTTTAGGTTATTACGAGCTAAAAATCTATAGGAATCACATGTTTTGTGAAACTAAATGGGACGCAACAGCTGATTGGATGTGACCAATCATAGAGCATGCGGCGGCATAGCGGTGGAATGTATCTACATACTTCACAGCTTTTCCTTTAATCCCCCCATCAAAACTCACTGCCTTTCTTAATACAACTTTGATTAATGTGCTGTAATAAAGAGACTCTTTCTTTTACATTCCCTGCAAATCGCAGACTAGAAATAGGTCACAGCCTGCGCTGCAGCACACAATAGGCCCCTTCCCCGGGGGAGGAGGAATAGTAATAATGAAGGACAACAACATGAAAGGCAGAATGACAAATGATGTGGTGGTTGGGGACCAATTGAGAAAAGAAGAATCCTATGGGTCGATTTGCATCACACCACCAAAGCACCAGAGCGACACTTCCAGCGTCCGCCCCTCCTACCGAAAAGCTGAGGAGTTGGGTGAACAAGTTGAGGAGGTAACTCAAGTTCACGGAGCTCTGGGAAAGGGATTAGTACTGTACACTAGGAAGCAATCTGGACTCGCAGCTGAACATGTTATCTGGGAAGTTTTTGAACATTTTCACTCAACAGTATATTGGTGACGTGAGAAGATAAAGCAAGTAGACAGATGGTGGTGGTGGGGGGGTTATACTTTATACTAAAACTAATCAAAAATGGCCAAAATGGTCATTTTTTGAAACAGGGGTGTAACTATACTATGGGGGTGCAGCGGGGACAGTCATACCTGGGTGGGTATATAAGGTGTCTACTCCTCATATAAGGAAGCTGGTACTATAAATGACTATCATATTTGTGGGTCCTGTCACCGGTTTGCATTGGGGTCCAGCAGCTTGAACACTAAGGGCAACTTTGTAGCAGTTGTCCTTCAGCTTTAGATATCTTTTATCTGCTGAATGCAGACCTTACTGTGTAGAATCAATGCCGAAATATCTGATTCCAAATATTTAAGGGGTTCTCCAGGCAGCGGCCCCCGAGATACATCAGGGTTGGAGCGGGAGCACTGCTCCGACCTTGTGTAGTGGCCAGCGCTCGTCATTGCAAGAGCAGCTCTCATTGAAATCAATGCGAGATGTGCTTCCAATTGCAAACACAGCTCCCAATGAATTCAATGACAGCTGCGACTGCAATTACGAGCGCTGGCCGCTACACAGGGGTCGGAGTAGTACTTCCACTCCAGCCTCAGCGTATCCCGGCGCCCGATGCCTGGATAACCCCTTTAAATGAGTTACACACAATATTTGAGATAGAAAGAAAGGCAACTGAAATGAAATGTAGAGGATTTATCCAAGATTAGAAACAGCGCCACTCTGGTCTATGGCAGTGTCTGGTATTACAGAATTTGCTTGAATAAGCTGCAGTATGTACCATGCACTGTTTATGGACAAAAGTGTCACTGTTTCTAGAGAAAAATAAATGTAGCTCCTTTTTTTCCCTTTAACCCCTTCAGTGGAAGGTTTAGGTAGTCTTCAGCACATTTCAACACTGATTTTTAGGAGATTTTTCGGGTGTGCCACTAGAGGGGTTAATCCTGGACAACTTCCTTACACGAACTACACACAGGAATAATTTGCTTTAGTAGTGATAATAATCTATAATCTTAATGATTGGTTATAATGAATGGAAATCTGTTGAACTGGTCCTGAAATAAACTGGATATGTTCATATTTTATTTTCTAGTGATGTTATTATCACTATATTAGGCCAAATATTTCTCATTTAGGACAATGCTAGTTTATAGGAGACTCTTTGTGTCACATTTAGATTGATTAACCCATCAGATAATACTCAGTTATTGCAAGTTATCCTTATTTGTATGTGGTTTACAGTCAAACTGTTGGATCTTATGATTCCGATAAACTAAGTTTTTGGGCTCATAGGGCAGGGGCTGCAAAGTTTGGGGGTGAGGGGTGATTTTTCTACTCACCCACCCCTCTGCTCCCCTGCTGTCCGCTCAGACCTATATGCATGAGCGGGCACACTGAATGAAGAGATGAGTTTAATGCATGCACCGAGTGATGGCATCGTGGGTGGACTGTGAGGTAGTGGGGAGGCAGGTGAGTACAGAAACAATACCCCCAGTCTCAACGGCTCCTGACCTATAAACCCATACACTTAAGACAGTTGCTTATAGGACCCAATAGGTTCCCTTTAAATGTACTCCATTTTTTATAGCTCCAATGCATTATTTACAATCCAAAATGCTGCAATTGTGATCCCTTGCATATGAAAACATCTTCATTAAAAGTCTCCTACTATTTTGAGTATGCAGTTTCTTTGCAGACCTATGTGTCTCCATGATTACAGACTACAAACAAAGCCTTTTACATGGAACAACTGGCAAACGACAAACAATGATTTTTATGCCTATTACCATTCGTTGCTCAATCATTGCCATGTTTACAAGGTTGCTGTTCATTTTCACAGGATTCAGCGATTATTTGAACAATTGTTCCAAGTAAAAGTGCCCTTACTGGACTTCCATCTCTCCCCTACTTTTTACTAATGTGCAGACCATCTATTAGCTAGAAGTAGGCGACAACTGGTTGCAAAGTTGGGCAGAAACTTTTAAGAGTGTGGGAGTCTGTGGCTTCTTTGTCTGGAGGGTAATATTGATTTTCTTATATGTCATTCATAAAAAGTACATAACCAGACATTATCGTATTGCCAACCACATGGCGGATATTGTAGATGTAGAGTCGGGAGGTGATATATTGTGGCTGACATGGGAGAGGAAGATTGTGGCACACAATGAGAGGCTGTCTCTGGCAATGGGTGGTCTGTGACTGCCACTATAGGGAATTGCCTTCAGCACTAGGGAAACACTGTATGAGCCATAATAGAGTATACAAGCAAATTAAAACTCAATTATTGCTGTTTTCATTGAACTTTAATTCTGTAAACACATAAAACTCTATTAACCCCTTTCCAATCCACTATCTGACGTCTGAAGACATTCTGATTAAAGCCTATACAGCTCCAATGTCGGAAGACGTCTTGCAGGGTATTCTTACTGTATATTACTGGCCCCTCTATTGTTGGGGGCCTCTCCAGCATGTCTCATACTGCAGTACTGGCTCTAGCCAGCAGACGGCGCCATTGTATAATGGCAGAAAGAGAAAAACCTCTAGGAAGCCCTAAATCCAAAATTGGATTGCAAAGGGTTAAAGTCATAATGTGGTCCCTCCTAACTTTTTGGGCTCTTATTAAATTGTTACATCTAATAATGGCATTGCAAGTAACCATCTTTCAACTGCAAAAAGTAATCATTAAACTACGGAGTAAATGAAGTTTCAGAAAAGCCAGCAAACTTTTTTATCTAAAGAAACTATAATATTTATCCCCATTATGTCAGATATAAAAGATGTGCAGGGAAGTACGACTTCATGGATGTAATTCAGGCTTTAGTAATGGTCTTTTAACTATTTACTGAAGATCTGATCTGACTCAATGAATGAAAAGCTAGAAATGCATATATATATATATATATATATATGGGAGGGTTAGATATACAATCTTATAGAATTGTCGAAAGAGATTATTTGCAATGACCCAAACCTACAGTAGCGACACAAGTTCCCTGCTAAGACTGCTGCAGTATAAGTTAAAAGATCCGAAGGCTTTATGCGGGGACAGAGAGAGCGAGACATTACTGATCCACAAGTCCCTCCTCCCAAACGTCGCTGCTCAGACCACCTTGTAAAGCCCCCTTATAAAGGAACTTGGCTCTAGGCTGGTGCTGTCTCCTGATTGTGGTGCTGAACTTCCTGGAGACCTAGGGGGGAGATGCTGGCTCTCTTAATAAGCGTGTTTGTATATGGGGTGTTAGGGGTTCTTGGTGAATGGAGTAGTGGAGGTGTACATGACTGTGCCCAGCTGTCCTTTCAGGGTCACCATGCTCAGTACCAAGTGACTGATGGTGACGAGCTGCTGACCTCCCTATGGGACAAGAGGAGGCAGTTGGTGGCATGTTCTTTGGATGAAGATGCTGAGACTGTCAAGGACTTTCTCTCCCATTGTCAGAGGAAAAGACAGGATGGGGTGTTGGACTTTGGCTTTGGGGGTTTTACTGAAGCCAGGATGGCATGCTTGATCTTCTTGAGTGCAGACACCTCTGGAAGGAGAGGAGGATCCAGAGAGCAGCATGTCAGAGTCAAGAGGGGCTTCACCTACCCAGGAACACTCTGGTGTGGAGCTGGAAACAATGCTGTAGAAAAAGGTGATCTAGGTAAGAGGACTTGCTTTACTCTTCTCTATGACTTCAGACTGAAAGTTTTAGGTGTGCAGTCACAGTTTCTGAAAGCTATTGCTTGAGTGCTGCTGTGTAACTTATTGTGTAGAAGCTGCTACTTGCAGTGAACTTTGTTAAACGTCTTTATAGTTTCTTCTCTTTTTTTTGCACAATGCTAAAGTGATGATTTAAGACCTGCAAACATGGACATTGACTAATATAGAAGATCAAGTAATTGCAAATCTAACATGTTTGCAGCAGGAACTTTTAGGAACTTGTCTTAACCGTATATCTGAGAGAAAGCTGCAGAATTACACAGCCTCTAATGCAAAGCAGTCCAATAATCCAATTGAAAGAAACACTAGCGGCGCTGCCTTCCAGCCCCAAACCAATGCTTAAATAGTTAACATTTGCTTACCTTCAATGCCCAGAATATATACTATGTAAAATATCATCTCCTTGGTCTAGCTACAATGTTGCACAGTATGTCCATCACTGCATGGTAGAGGTATAGTACTAAAACAGTGTATATTACTATAGGATGTGAGTTATAGAAGGAGATTTTTGGCAATTTAGTTCCATTATTACATGATGCATATTGGTGTAAGCTACTGTAGCTTTATAGCAGAAGTAGAAAATAGAAAAAAGAATACCCCCTCCATCTGAACATTTGCTTTTCTTACATTGCATCCACATCAGTTTACGCTCTGTTAATCTACCCTGAATTAAAGGGGTTTTCCGGAGACAAAATAGAAACTCTGAAAATGCTGAACTCTGGAGGTACAGTTAAGTAGCGGCAACCTGCCGCTTTAGACCCTCTTCTTCTTTGTCCTTTGCAGCCACCAATCTGCCACTGTGCTTACATGTATCACTTCCACAGTAAACACAACTGTAGGCAGTTCCCTACAACTTCCGGCATGCCGCCTGCTTATTGGCCAGCACTGTAGCTCCGCCCACAGCTCACGGGTCCTGCAACTTACTAGCACCAACTTCCTTCAGACAGACAGGAGCTTCCAGCACTCTGATCTGCACATGAGCAATACAGTGCAGTGCTTCCACTCCTGTCCTCCCATCATGCACTGCTCACAGGAAGTTGAAGGGTATGGACAGGAGAGGAAGTAGCAAATGCGGACAAGATGTCAGAGGAAGTGGAGATATTTTTCAGGCATAGGGTCACATAACAGAGAAAATGAATAAAATGAATAAAATAGCTAGACCTTGTACAGTGACCCTATTACAAAATGACTTATTGTGATGATGTACATTAGATTTTAAAATCTTAGTCCGTGCCCAGAATACCCCTTTAAGGGTACACCATGTACCAGAATACACATATTTATAGAATGTAGATAAATAGGTGCCCACTAATTTCTTAGTGGGCTTCACAGAGTTAATATGTGTCCCATACAACAGATAATAGTGTATTGGGTAGAGGCGAGTAGTCTGCAGACAAAAACTGAATAAAGAGGAAAGCGATTAGACAATGTAGGTGAAAGAACAAGGAGTATCATCAGATACTGTGATAAGTAGTTATGTAGAGTCATTCTGCTGCTGCCTCACTATGTACAATATTACAGACATTTCCCAAGGTTACTTCATGTCTTTGACTGAACTGCAGCCCTGTATGACTATCCGATAGATATGTATGTTGCAATTTCCAGTTATCTTAGTTGATATCAACCATCTGCACATAACATGCAAAATTATTGGAAAACGTGGCAAGGTCCACGAGACATGGATGTATATGATAAGATGAATGGATGGATGTGTGTAAATACAACTTGCATTTAGAGAGTCATCCTAGTGTTTCTAAGGCAGCTTTCAAACTGCCCTGGAGATTCTTCTTTCCTGCTCTGTTTGGGGAGCAGAAAGGGGAATACCCGCAGCCGAATGGCTCCGTCTCTGACCAGAACTGAACAGCGATTGGTAGACCCTATTGATTATAATCGGGTCCGTCTGCTTTCCGCCCGACTGACTGGCCTTTGGACAGAAGAGAAAGAGCTGCATCCACAGTGGCCCCAGTAGTAATAGTGATCCCCATAGAGGCCTCAGTAGTAATAGTGTCCCCTATATTGGCTCTAGTAGTAATAGTGACCCGCACAGTGGCCCCAGTAGTAATAGTGATCCCCATAGAGGCCTCAGTAGTAATAGTGTCCCCTATATTGGCTCTAGTAGTAATAGTGACCCGCACAGTGGCCCCAGTAGTAATAGTGATCCCCATAGAGGCCTCAGTAGTAATAGTGTCCCCTATATTGGCTCTATTAGTAATAGTGATCCCCACAGTGGCCTCAGTAGTAATACTATTACTACTGGGGCTGATATAGGGGACACTATTATTAATAGAGTCCCCTATAATGACCCTAGTAGTAACAGTGACCCCCATAGTAGCCCCAGTAGTAGTAGAAGCCCATCTGAAACCCATATACTTACCTTCTCCTGGTCTTCAGAGCGCCGCTGCTCCTTTTCTCAGCGCTGCTGTGGGGACACAGGGTCCCAAATCGAAATTGTCCTGCCTAAGTCGGGATGACGGGTCACCTTACCTATCCTACGTTATCCTATGCACTCTGTGTATGGATTCTTTCACATGGGCGGAATTAGCCCGCAACAGGCACCAAAAGCCGCTGCAGAATTCCACTACAAAACCTGCAGGTCCAGCAGTGGATTTCGATGTGGAGTTAATGGCAGAATTAAGCCCTTTTTAATTCTGCATCAAAATCCTCAGGGAGGCTGCGGATTGTGGTGTGGAATTCACAGCATCTGGTGGTGCGTAATGCAGGCTAATTCTGCACGTGTGAAGACACCATAAGGGCTCTCACAATAGCGCAACATATTGGCGCCGTGAAGGGAGCGCTATTGCAAGCTATTGTGCATGTATCAGCACTTTTTACTGTACTTTTCTGCACTGCCAGGACCGTTCACATTGGTGTGGGACATACCTGTGCTGTGATGTAACAGGCTGTGCAAACTAATTAATCCCCGGTGTTAGCAATTTCTCCGCAAAATAGCGCAGTTCAGCATTTGCACCCCCCCCCCCCATTTGCAAATGCACACAAAAATAGAGCATGTTGCATATTTTTTTCCCAGTTTGGAAATGCGTGCACCAAAACGCATAATCTGCGCCGTGTGCAGCAGCCCTAAATGGTCCTATTCACCTACGGCAGTATTTGAGCCTTCACAGTGGCTTTTTCAAGGCCGTTTTCACACGGCCGAGAAAATCACACAAGATTTGTGTGTTGCATAAATATGAACCCTATTCTCTTAAATGCGATGCGTGAAACACATTGCAGCATGTCCTATCTTGGAGTGTGCTCTCACATCACATTGCCCATTGTACCTAATAGGGCTGGTGGCAGCATCACACCGCGTGCTAGGTGCACAGAAGTGCGGTGCGATGCGAGGTCTCCCCATTGAAAGCAATTGGAGACACTCTATTGACAGCTGGGGCGGAGGATCGCTACTTTCTTGAAGTGATGCAAAGTCGTTTTGATATAAAAACACCTTGCATTCTGTGGGGAAATCGCATGTTGATGACCCAATATTGCAATTCACGGCCAGATATCGCACTGTGAAGTTAGCCTAAGGGCTCTTATACACTAATGATAGACTTTCCTGCGATGCGAGACTGAGTGAAAACACATGATTATGAAACCAATGATTTTTAATGGTTTCATTGTCATTTGCGTTGTGTTCACTCAAGGCTCGCAGCGCTAAGAAAAATCTGCGCTATCGCCCATTGTTTTCAATAGGGCTGGCGGCAGCAGCGTCGACGCCATTGAAAGCAATGGGCTAGCATCGTGGACCTCTGCCACAGCTGTCACAGCTGTGGCAGAGGTCCACGATGCTAGCCCATTGCTTTCAATGGGGTCGGAGCTGCTGCCACCCCATTTAAACCAATGAGATGAAGGCATCCTCTGCAGCGATGGGAGAGAGATCCTTGTATTGTCCCCTCATGTATTTATACATAGTTATTTGGTCGCCCCTTTAGCCGTCTTTTTTCCAGGGTGAATAATCCCAGTTTGGATAGCCTCTCTGGGTATTCCAGTCCTCTCACTCATTTTATTAATTTAGTTGCCCTTCTTTGAACCCCCTCCAGCACTGTGACATCTTTCCTGAGCACCGGTGACCAGAACTGTACACAGTATTCCATGTGAGGCCTGACAAGTGCCTTATATAGTGGGAGGATAATGTTCTCGTCCTTCGCCCCTATACCTCTTTTAATGCACCCCAAGACTTTATTTGCTGATTGGCACTGTTTGCTCCAGTTAAATCTACAATCCACTAGTACCCGCAGGTCTTTTTCCATATCACTTTTCCCTAGCTATACCCCATTTAGTGTGTATCGGGGCACCGGGTAATGTAAATTATACTCGCTGCTAATTGTTTTTTTGTTTTTTTTTGGGGGGGGGGGGATTGGATGGGGGAGTTTGCGCAGTACAGTATGACATTTACAGAGTTATGTGGCTTTGTCAGCAACTTTTTGCAGGGTGAAAATGTGTGCGGCTGTATGTGTAAAGGATTGTCCTTTCCCATTCCATCCGGAGTTGGAATAAACTTTGTTCATACAAGTCATTATTGCAGCCTCCACCTGCTATGTCTAGTTAAAGTAAGTTTTCACACACATACAGTTTACATCTAGACAAGCTTTACCTCTTAGTGAGACCTTTCTGGCATGATTGCTTACTGTCTGGCCATTTGCATAGCTACAATACTGTGGCAGAGCAGTGCAACATGTAGTATACATTCAGCAGCCTACACAAAAGTCATGGGGTCCCATAGCAACGCTCAGAATGGGCCTCATCTCCCAAAAAATGCAAGAAATGCAAATAGGAGACATTCTAATCTGTAGCAACTAAAACTGGACATACAATGGCCCACATTTCCTAAGACTGGTGTAATTTATGCCAGTATAAGAGAGGAGATAGTCGGAATGATATGCAACAAATGTATTCAAAATTACATGGCTCTTAACAAATTTGGTGTATTTAGGACTGTCTACGAGTCAGAATAACAAATCTATGCCTGTTATTAGGAAGGTTTGGATTTGTGCCAACATTTGTGCCATTTCCTGGGGCTGTTCCACTTCTAGCTGTTTTGCTGCAGGAAGCAAATAGCTCCTTACATTGCGCAGTGGCCGGGTTTGGTACTGCAGGCTGAGACCTATTAAAATGAATGAGACTCACCAGCTGTTTCCTGCAGCAAAACAGCCAGACATGGGACAACCCCTTTAAAAATTTTAACTAATGCTTGCAAACCACACCCTCTCATTGAAGGCCACACCCAGTTCTCATTACTTTTTCAAACTTGGCAAGTGCTGAAAAAAGTTGCAATATTTGGTCCAAATTTGGCAGTGCCATCACTTGTAACTTTTTTGACACCGTTATGCTAAGACCATATGTAAATTGCTCAGTAAATGTGGACCTATGTGTCTATGAGCGTACATGTAAGTATGTATTTGCAACTCCTTTTTATGACATTGAGCTGAATATCTTCACAGTTCTACAATATTATATGAATTTCATTCACATTAGCCAATGATATGGACTCTACTTTCAATGTTTTTTTTTTATTTCTCTCATTGTATAGGTGAGCATAAAGAGACGGACTCATGTTGTAGAACTCATGATCATTGTGAACATGTCATCCATCCCTTTACCTACAGCTATGGCTACAGAAACTACTTCTGGCACACCATCAGCCATTGCGAGTGTGATGACAAGTAAGTTCCCTGCTGTACGTCCACCAAGTAATCATGCATTGCATGTATAGTGAAGCCCCTCCAAAAGGCCATCTCTTTGAGAAGACCACTCCCTTTTCCTGACCAGGTTTCGTGTGACAAATTTTTCGGTTCCACTATATATTATATATACTGGACATTGGTAATGAGAGAACTTTTGAAAAGTTCGGTGTGACCGATTCATTGACCTTTTGCAAAAAGTTTGGTTTGGTTTGATTTAGTTTGGACTGAACCAGAAGTTTACCAATACTGCTAAAACTGGTGTATAACACTAAGAACCATAAAACACTCTGAGTGTTATACAAGGCTTTTACGGCTGTTAGACAGTGTTATACATCAGTGTTCAGGATTAGTGTTGAGTGAACAAACCTAGTAGAACCCTGTTTGGGTTTGTGCTGAACCAAACTTTTTGCAAAGTTCGACCTGAAAAATGGTTCTCCCGGATTGGTTCGCTCAACACTACTGGCCATCCTCTTTGAAAAGACCACTCCTCAAAAAGACCACTGTTCAATGCACTTTTGAGTAGTTTTCTTCGGGCTCATATCCACTGGCAGGTCAGATCCCGCATGCGGGAGCCCGCAGCAGAATCCGACCCTGCCCATGGCCGAGGACCCTGCTTACCCTACCGGGTCTTCTTTTTTTCTCTACTGCGGATGTGTGCGCAAGCGCTGGCCAGAGCACCGCTGCACATGCGCAGTAGAGTTTGTTTTTTTAAACTCCTGCTTTCCATGCAGAATCCACAGCCCGTCCGCAATTCAATTGCAGATGGGTCGCGGATCGGACAGCTTCCATTGACTTCAATGGAAGCAGTGTGTGCAGGATCCGCACTAAAATGGAGCATGCTACGATTTATTTTCCGGACCAGAAGGTCCACAATTCAGATTTACATGCTTTATTTAATTTGTGGGTGCTCATATTTCCCTATGGGCGGCTTGATTTGCGGATCTTCCCGCCCGTGGCCATTGGTCCTTCAAGAAGCTT
The DNA here is from genome assembly GCF_035609145.1 of Eleutherodactylus coqui. Taxonomy (NCBI): domain Eukaryota; kingdom Metazoa; phylum Chordata; class Amphibia; order Anura; family Eleutherodactylidae; genus Eleutherodactylus; species Eleutherodactylus coqui. The sequence continues at coordinate 59,774,332 of NC_089840.1, read as the reverse complement.
CATTGTATAGGCAAGGGCCAAACTCGTACCAAGTTAGCAGATGGAGTAGCAACATTTTTCTGACATGTCTATGGGGATGTATGTGCATGCCCTGAGGAAACTGTAGGACGTCTTTTGAGGATTGGCGCAACTACAGTGAGTACAGAATATATAGTAGCATTGTCTCTCTCAGGCAGAATGGTTGATAGGACGTTTTGTCTACCTAAATCCGACTCTAGAGAGAAACTTCCAGTCACTGTGACCTTTATTCCTATTTATCAATGGAATGCAATGTTTAAATACTGGACCACAAAACAAGACATCATGAACTAAGACAAGATGGGAAAATAATTGGGACTAAGTGATAACGGGCCATGTCCCTGAGTGGAAGAATTACGTCTGGTATAAACTATATTGAATGCACATACCAGTCGGTTACCTTGAAGGACAGAAACTAACAATAAGTGGAAAGTATTTCTTGGCCATTTAGTCTGATGAAACAATGATTCTACTACGGAAGTGAGCAAGAGAATATTCTAAAGTTAATATTTTACTAATGGCCCAGATTTATCGATCACCTTCAGAGAGTAAATTGGTGTAAAAAAGTCACACATAATGGTGCACGTCAATTTTACACAAAAATTTGGGACTTTTCTTAAACCCTTAGTACCAAAGACTGTTTGCGCCTTAATGACTAACAGGTTTTTCAGTTTTTTTTTCATTGTCTCATTCCAAAGCCATAATCTTTTAATTTTTCTGTTGACACATCCGTATGAGGGCTTGTTTTTTTGTGGGACAATTAATATTTCTTTAATTACATCATTTTTTTTATATATTAGAATTAGAGATGAGCGAGTATACTCGCTAAAGGCAATTGCTCGAGCGAGCATTGCCTTTAGCAAGTATCTCCCCCGCTCAAGACTGCAGGTTCGGGTGCTGGCGCGGGGGAGCGGTGAGTAGCGGCTGTCAGCAGGAGGGAGCGGGGGGGAGAGAGGGAGAGAGAGATCTCCCCTCTGTTCCGCCCCGCTCTCCCCCGCAGCTCCGTGCCCGCTGCCGGCACCTGAACCTGCAGTCTCGAGCGGGGAAGATACTCGCTAAAGGCAATGCTCGCTCGAGCAATTGCCTTTGGCGAGTATACTCGCTCATCTATAATTAGAACGTAATAAACCATTGTATGTAAATAACTGAACTTCTACCCCTTAAAGACCATCGGTAGTTCTTGCATTATTTTTAATGACATTCTGTTATTTCTGCTTTTAGATTTAAAGACTGCCTTCGGAAGGTGAACGATACGGCTTCTCGGGTTGTAGGACAGGCTTTCTTTAATGTCATCCAGGTGCAATGCTTTGAGTTGGCATTTAAGGAGCAGTGTGTGGAGAGACATTGGTATGGTTGGTAAGTAAGAGACTGGGCATTGTCTAAACTATTTCCACTCGATGGCATTACAGAGTCACTTGTTTGCAAGCCAAGACCAGTATTAAGGAACAAGCATGTAGGCAAATTGGTCAATGCAAGGCAATTAAGTCTCCAGGACTAAACACCCCTGATTCTATTGGACAGAAGATTTGTTTAATTAGCAATGCAGATTTATGATTAATTGGTCACTACCCACTATAAATAAGGGACAAAGACACCGGACCATCTGTTCTTTCTTTCTGTCTTGCTGGACAGGACTGTGCAGGGTCATGGGTGACTAACAGAGATTGGTCTTTGCCTCTTTACCTTTCCAGCCCTTTGCTGCCAGGCTGATGCCATGTACATAGAAGGTGGCTTCTGTTCCTTCACAATGTGTTTTTTTTATGTTACCTGTCTAGTACATAGGATCCAGGTAAGTTGCGTCACCATTTGCTCTGATTTCCGATCAGCAGTGCAGGTTGTGCATCCACCTGTTGGCGCATATTGTGTTGCCTACAGGTGGGGCGCTCCATGTGTTTATGTGAATGGCGTTGCTTGAACAGCAGAAAACATCTTCCTGATCACTGGATTTTCAGAGCTCCTTCAGCATTGGGTGAAACCAGAAAAGAAATTGGATACTGGCTCATGGTTTGAAATCTCTATAAATTAGGTCCAAGAGTGTATCAGAGATTCTGCACCTAAATTGAACCTTCCAGTTGGTAAATTGTTGACAAAATCCATTTTCCAGTCGAAGAGTCCTCAGTCTTAAAAGCGCTAATGGATAGGAAAACAGATTCCCTGATGAAGAAGGGCTACACAACATCTACATCATCTTGTAAAGTTGCTTTGACTTCTCTTCCAATCGCCAGGACAGAATCTGATTAAGTCAACTTACCCAAGATACTCTGGGCTCATTCACATGGGGACATATGGGTGTAAAAAAAATGGAATGGAAGACAAAGGGAGATAAGTAGGGAGGGAGTGCTGCTGAGCCACTAAAGCTAGAAGCACATTTTAAATGTCCCGCTTTAAGCTCTTGTTAGTCCCTGCGGTGATGAGGACGACTCCACGGGGTTTACCTTCATCTCCCCCGGGGCTGGGGGAATTTTCCCGCAGCAGGGAGAGAGGGAGATGAAGGGAGTTCCTGGGGAACCCCCTTCATCTCAGCACAATGCTGGCATTCCCCAGCAGCGGGGAAATAATGAGTTCCTACTGCAGGGGAGAATGAGGGAATCCCTGTAGCAGGGAGAGAGAGGGTGTGGGGCTACATTGCTTCTCCAAGTGGGGGTTAGATTGAACTGCCCTCTAGCTTCACCCCCTCTCTCCCCGCAGCGGGGATAGCCCTCTTGCTCCGCTGCTGGGAAATTCCTCTCTCCCCATGGAGATGGGGTGAGAGGATTTCCCCATAGTGGGGAGAGGGCGGGGCTAGAGGGTGGCTCCCTCTAGTCCCCCCCCCCCCCCCCCCCCGCTTTTGGTGAAGCCCTGTAGCCATGCTCCCTCTACAAGTATACCTACCTTGAAAGCTTGCTTCCAAAACACCAGCAGTAACCAATGCAAGGAGAGCACTTTGGACTTAAAAATGATCTGGTAACATCTCATCAAAAACCCACTTTTGGGCTCTACCCTTTCAACGTGATAGGTCATTTGGGTCTCTCAACTGGACAAGATTCTAAATTCTTTTAATGATGACAAAGGTCTGTTTTTTCCTCAAAGAAATGTTATTCTCTTATAGTCCAAAGGCAACACAAAGTCCCTCCTAATAAATGTTGTTTTGCGGTATATGATGCATAGTCTGGTGTCTTCATTCCTTGTTTAAAGTGATTAATGCGTAATTAATCATGAATCTACATTGCTAATTAAACATGTCTCCTGCCCAATAGGATCAAGGTGAGGGAAAGTCAAAGAGAGCCGGACAACAGGCTTTTTTTGGATGCAAATAAAGTTAATATCTATTTTGTTGCACATGGGTTTCAATAACTCATAATTGTAACAATAGTAAGAGGTAAGATGTGATGTTCTTCTTTAGGCTTAAACCATGTAAGTTCAAAGAATAGATATTGTATGCATGATCTTCAATGCAAGGAGAGACAAGGAGTCCAATGGGACAAGCTTCCCCATGCCAAGAATCAATAGATGTGGCAGCTATTAGCCAAATGGAAACCTGGGTACCAACCCATTAAATGGTCCCTTGGTCCCGGACTCTTCTGTGGTTTTGTGTCATTCATTGTTCCCATGGCTGTTTTTAGTGAATCTAGACTATAATACTTACATGGTTTTCCTTTCAGGTGTAAAAAGTACGAAAATGAATCACTTGCCGTTCCCAGAGAGTCTGGACTCTATGATTATGGAGGAAAACTTATAGATAAGCCTCTAAAGCCAAAGGACAAAGAAGCTGGTCAGGTGCCATCTTTAGAGCTACCACCAGGACAACCAACTCTAGGCCAAGTCATGCAAGCCACTGAGGATCTCCTGAAGATCATGGTAACAATAAGTCCAACCACTTCCCCTGATCAGATGATGACTGAGAAAACCCCAAAGAAGAATAAAGACAAAAAGCAGAAAGAGAGAAAGAACAAAAAAGGAAAAGGCCAAAAAGGAAAAGGTCAAAAAGGAAAAGGTCTTAAAGGAAAAAGGAAGAATCAGCTCAACAACGATAATATCAAGTCTCCCTCAAAAGACATTTGGGGGGAGGAGATTGTCAAAAATGAGAGGGGGTCAGTGACAAACAGACCAGTAGACTCCATCCTGGACCTAGGACACAGACAGGATCCATTCAATGATATCCTAAATGATGAACCAATGAGGAATGTAGATTCTACGATTACCACCGTTACCCCTATAGTCAAGCATGAAACATTCAAAGCTACAACACCATCAGTTCCACCAGAACCAAAACCCTGCAGTGCAAAGCCTAAAAGACAAAACAAGAAGGAAGGAAAAGATAGGAGAGAAAGAAGGAAGAAACCCAAAAAATCACCCTGCGTTCCAGCAGGCATATAGTTAACAATAATCTGCAATAAATTTCACTATATTGTTTCTATTAAATGTAAAAGATGTAATGTGCAAAATGATGACATTAACCATTCTGCTGCTAAACAAGTCTCAAATACTTACATGCTTCACATCAGAGCATTCAATACAAAATTTGCTGCTTGCATATGGTAACATATAAATTAAGATTTTTTTTTTGATGATCTGGGGCTGCCGTGTGTCATTCCTGGCTATTGTAATAAATGTTATATTGTGATAGCGGTATCAGAAGAATCTGACTAGGGAGGCAAGAAAATAAAACGTAACTATACACTGCACTACCACCAAGTATTGCACAACACTGAGTGTAGATCAGTGGTCCACAACCTGCAGCCGCAATGCCATTCTGTGAGGCCCACAACCACCTGTTAAAGCGAAGAGGGGTGCACCCAGCTCAAGAACGGACAAGTACTAATGGTGCACTATGTGGCCATCTTTAGGCCTCCTCTAAATCAGGAAAATGGGGACCCTTAACCCGTTTGGTACTCCAGAAAGGAGTATATGAGTCAGAGGTGTCCCACTATACATGTGGCTTTCTCCATTGTAGTTTATGGGACTTGTAAAATTCTTGGATGTTGCATCATCTATAATCTACAATGGAGAGAGCCATGTGTTTGGTTTCCTCCTCTCTAGAGTACCAATTCGAGAGAATAGGACCCCAATGCTCCTAATAGGTGGGAGTCCCAAAAGTGGAACCTGCACCCATCAGACATTTATAGCAAAGACTTTTAATATGCTGTGGATTGTCTCAAGGCGGGAATACCCTATCAAGTTTTATTGTGGCCCTGGACTGGAAAAGGTTGTGCATGGCTGCTCTAGATTAGGGTTTCTAAACTCCAGTCCTCAGGGACCCACAACAGGTCACGTTTTCAGGATTTCCTCATTGTTACACAGGTGATGTAATTATTTCCAGTGCCTCAGACATTGCCATAGGTGTTGTTACCATAGGATATCCTGAAAACATGACCTGTTGGGGGTCCCCGAGGACTGGAGTTGAGAAACACTGTTCCAGATGAACTCATAAGGATGGCTTCACATAGCATTTTGCAGCAAGAAAACCGCTGTGGCTAGATGTTGGCTGTTGGGCAATAGGAAGCATGATATGCACCATACACAATGTTTTAGGTTTTCTTTCTTTCCCCTCTTTTTTGTTGTGTTTTACCTCTTTGGTCTTGTGCTTTTTGTGTCAAGGATATCCTCCCCCCGCCCCAAATACACCAGGCTTTATGGTTAGAGCATCTCAGATGTTCTCCCATAGATTACTGTAGGAGGAAAAAAGTGCCTGAGAATAAAAAGAAAAATGCTAAAAGAAAAAAACCAAAACACCTCACTGAAAAAAATACTTGTAAATGATATATGGTGCTTTTTACAAGCCTCCCCCCTCCCACTATGTCTGAAAGAAGCCTAAATAGAACTTATAAAAAACAAATCTGTAACTTTAATTATACATACCGTATGTAACAAATTCACATTTAAAAACAACTAAAATTCATAAAACAAGATAACGGCACGTTCTTCAGTCTGACAACGTTCACAGGGATAGTTCACAAATTGTCTTGTTTTGTGGAAAGCTTGTATCTTAGGAGGAGTCAAGTTGGGGATAAATCCATGTAGTATGCCGTGTGTACAGAAAGGGCGGCAGACACTGACAACGCAATCCAAGAGATTTCACCCAGAGTTTGAGAGGGGAGCATTATTGGGATATGAGAAGCTTGATGAACTGCCCACCAACTGGGCCATTCTGACCAGACTGTTAGGTGTTGGGACCAGTGCATGTGTAAGGGGACACATAAGGCGACCGGGCTCAGAATGCTCTTGACTGACCACCAGTAAAGAGGATCGTATGATCATCTCATAAGAAAGAGCAGCTTCAACTGTTTCATTTTCCAGCAGCGAGAGACGGGTGGCACCATTATTACAGGCCCGTGTCTGTCGGAACCATTTCCGGGTGCTTGGCTAGTTGTGAACAACTAAAATGGACTTCTGCGGAGTGGAAATGGGTTGTCTACAGCAACAAATCCAGGTTTAGTTTGGGCATGCCATGTTCATGTCTGGAGACTTTGGGGTGAGTGCTCCAATCCTATAGTTGCTGTGGAACTGCATGTGATGGTCTGGGGGGCCATCACATACAACAGTCGGTCACCCCTAGTAGTGGTACGAGGGACAATGACATCCAGTAGCCCCATGTGTTTCTCTCATGGCAGCTTCCAAGAGGCATCCAGCAGGATAATGCTCTACCGCACACAGCAAGGTATCACAGGAATGTCCCCACAACATTGTCAAATGTTCATGGTTGCCTAGTCGCTAGATTTATTGCCAATAAAATACGTATGGGACCGTTTGGGGCACCAACTTAACAGCCTATCAGTTTGTACGATCTAGAGGGTCAGTTACAGCAAATGTGGAGCGATATGAAACTGTATGCTTCTATGCCTGCCGGTATCACATCTTGTACCCAAGCTAGAGGCGGTACAAGAGGGTTCTATAGCCTCCATGCCTGCTTGTATTAAAGCTAGAGGCAGTACAGCAGGGTACTAGAACCTCCATGCCTGACCGTATCCCATCTTGTATCCAAGCTAGAGGCGGTACAACAGGGTACTAGAGCGTACATGACCGCCTGTATGACATCTTGTATCCAAGCTAGAGGCGGTACAACAGGGTACTATAGCCTCCATGCCCACCCGTATCACATCTTCCATCCAAGCTAGAGGCGGTACAACAGGGTACTAGAGCCTCCATGCCCACCTGTATCACATCTTGTATCGAATTTAAAGGCGGCACAACAGGGTACTAGAGCCTCCATGCCGCCCGTATCACATCTTGTATCGAATCTAGAGGCGGTACAACAGGGTACTAGAGCCTTGCTTCAAGGGGTCAGTTTTCAGCAATAAATTCTCCTTTTACTCTGATATTGTAATCACTGATATCAACATTACAATCACAGAGTTTCATTCTATTACATCTCCTTCGAGGTGCTTGATTTTATTTTATTTTTTTGACAATAAGTGTATATAACAAAAGTTACCTCCTTTTCATTGTTGCTGCCATTTATCCTGTTCTCAGTTCCTTTTATGAAGTAAACTTGCCACAAGATTCTCAGACTACCCGACCCTTACAATGTGCTACAGTAGTCTGAGATACTCCCCCTTACGCTTTAGGTGAGGGACAAGAGAAAGGATGGACACAGTGCTGATGCATTCGAGAGCAAGGAAGTGTGTCTCAGACTACCGCAGCACACTGTGTGTAGGGTAGTCTGAGAATCGGGCAGCCATTTTACATATAGAAAGAGGACTTGGCCAAACTGTGGCAGGAACATTGAGAAGCTGGGCACCAGGTATGCTATTCTGCATGTATTGTGGAAGTTTTATTTTTCTAGTGCAAATTGAAGGGTCGCTTTAAGGATTGCATCAAAGAGGCACTTTTGATGCAGCCTTGAATCAACTACTTTTTCTTAATCCACTCCTAGTTTTGGCTTATAAAAAAAAACAAAAAAACTGCATCACAGACCACATGAATCTTACCATTTATCTATAATTATAGCTAAATCAAGTATGATACATATGCTGGAGACCAACCTGGTTATGAACACTGTTTACTACAATCAGCAATGAGGTGTACTGTAGAGATGAGCGAGTAGTGCCTTAGCCGAGTATCTGCCCGCTCGTCTCTAAAGATTCGGGGGCCGGCAGGGAGGAACGGAGATCTCTCTCTCCCTCTCTCTCCCCTCTCTTCCCGCCGCAACTCACCTGTCACCCGCGCCGGCCCCCGAATCTTTAGAGACGAGGGGGGAGATACTCGGCTAAGGCACTACTCGCTCGAGTAATGTGCCTTAGCGAGTATACTCGCTCATCTCTAGTGTACTGTTAATGTGGGCTTTTAGTTGATTTTTTTGCCAGCTATTGCAGAAAAGAAAATATTGTTGCAGGTCCCAGATATGTTCAGTAGGGAACGAAGGCCACTACGCTACAACCACATGTTGTGGTTCACACACAATCGGTTTACATCAGAAGCATAGTAGAGCATGGCACAATCAGCTAGGAGTTGTTATAGTGCAGGTCTGGGGTGTAACTGAATAAAGCATTATAGTTGGGGGAACCTATTACAAGTTTTGCATTGGGGCCCAGAAGCTTCAAGTTACACTACTGGTGCAGGTACTCATTTTTTACGGAAAGCAATCCACGGTGCTTTTGGGCAGCAACAATGTCAAATAAGGAGCCGCGTACCACAAGCAAACCATTGTCGATTTTCTGGTGGTTACTTTCCACTAAATTCAAGTTGGTGATAAGAAATGTCCAGGATTAAAAATTTTTTTCAGCTTTGAAACCAATCTCTTTGTGAAAAGGAGTTATCCAGCCTTTAAAAATTGATGCCCTATATCTCGGGACTCCTGCCGATCAGCTGATTGAAGGGGCTGCCGGCTCTTCCATGTTTAGGCATTGTCAGAATGCTGTATCGGAGTACTACAACCTCGCCCGGCTGCAACACCTTTAAGGCAGCTGATCAGCGGGGACCCTGAGCGGTAGACTTTCTCAGACCAGATATTGATGGTTTATTGTCAAGATAGGCCATTATTTTTTTTAATTTTAACCAAATTTTCCTTGTAACAGTAACCCTCCACCACTGGCTTCAGAGGTGACCCAGAACAGGGAAGCTTGTTGCAGGGAGACCCAGAGGTGCATCTATCAGAGATTTATGAAATATACAGTGGGAATAAGCTGTTAAATAAAAAGTGACCACCGAAAGTGACCATATACTTACCAATGTACCGATACAAGAAGGCAGGTAGAAGCACCACACCCCAAACGTGCAGACAGCCGGACTGCTATATGGAGAAACCACTGCACAACTGCAAGGCACTGATGAACAACCACTCATACACCTACCTTAGGCCGCCTGCAGATGGGCGGAAATCCCGCGGCAGGATTTCCGCCGCTCAAAGCCTGCATGGGATTGCGTTAACAAACGCAATCCTATGCAGACGGCCGTGGTTTGGCCACGTGAAATATCGCGCGGCAAACAAACCGCGGCACGTCCTATTTCTGTGCAATGCTCGCAGAGCCCCGCACAGAAACGTCACTCACCCGCCGGCTGCCCGGCAGCCGGCACATGAAAGAGCCGGGGCCGCCGGGCGCGGGTGAGTACACGCTCGTCCCTGCAGGTGCTCGGGTCGGGTCCCGCGGCGAGAATCCTCGCCGCCGCATCCGACCCGCTCATCTGCAGGCGGCCTTATACTGAGGGGGACGGCTATTCGTACTATTCTTGCACATAGATAAGGCATATCTGAGTGGCTGTTCATTAGTACCTTGCACCTGTGCAAATTGTTCCTCCATTTAGCTGTCTGCATGTGGAGGGATGTGCTTTTTACCTGCTCTTTTGTATTAGTACATTGGTAAGTATAAGGCCGCTTTCTTTGATATTTTTTCTGTATATTCCCTTATATCGGTATGCATCAGTAACATGCAGCGTGGCTTTGAATGCAAGCGCTCCCGCTGCAAACGTCATTCAGGGGCACCGACATGGCGGCGGCCAGTGTGGATGAACATCTCCTGGTCATTTTGATGTAAGTTGATCTCTATATATAGCTATTCACTTTTTCTGTGCGCGCACTAGAATAGAGCTACAGTTGTTAGCCAAAACGCGTTGCAATCATACCACAGGCCAGAGACCTGCCTTCATTGTATCTTGTACTAATAAGCTGGAACCTTCGTTACCCAAACCCTGGACGTGGATGCAGCATATTTTGTGTATACAAGGCAATCCTGGACTTAAGGGCAGTGTTCATTCAGCATCCAGCTGATTTCCCTCCCCTCAAGCGGGTGAGTAAACCCTGATCCTCCAGACTTAGTGTCAGAGCGCATAATTGGTTGTGTTTTAATTGCCATTACCCCCACAGTCATGATGGGGGGTCCATTTTTTTCTTCCACAAGCGTCTCTCCGCTGACGTGGATTGGGAGAGGATCTGGGAAGACCTTCCTGGGAATTGTGTGTCTTCATTCGTTCCAAGGTGCGGTCCTCACGAATTGCTGTATCACACAGTGAGATCTAAGACTTCAAAGCAATATTCCCAATATATGCACAACATGGCAGAAATTCATTGACTGGATTTTCCCATTTAACCATTACGATATTCTTTTGTAGTGGATATACGCAAAATCTATATTTCTGTGACAGTGGACATACATTTCATATGTAGTGGATAGTGGACCTGTAATAGACAGTGTTACGCATACTATACATTTCTTACCGTGTTATAGAGATAACAGTATTTTTCCATCTCTGTTTGCTTACTCATATATATATATATATATATATATATATATATATATATATATATATATTCTTTTTATACCCAATATAGCCACTTCCTCAAATATACAATAAAACTCTCCGTTCTCTAAACTTTTACTGTAACTAATATTAAGGGGAACACTCCACTTCCTGATTCCCAAAATACTTTAGCTAAAATAAGTCAGATACACGAAACCGCAGTGTATAACATTACCGCTTGTAGCAAACGCACTAGGCAACATAAGCAGCTTACGGGAAATTTATGCAAATAATAGTTTAAGTCAACATAAGCAATTTAGGAAAATGTATGCAAATAATGTTCAAGTCATAGCCTCCAATCATACCGGACGATCCACACGTAACATAGTTCGTAAGGCTGAATGAAGACAATGTCCATCTAGTCCAGCCTGTTTAGCCTTCTGTTTTGTTGATCCAGAGGAAGGCAAAAAACCCCAAGAGCAGAAGCCAATTAGCCCTTTTGGGGAAAAAATTCCTTCCTGACTCCCTAATGGCAATCAGACTGTTCCCTGGATCAACCCCTAATACTTCCTACCTGCCTGTAAACCCGGATTAACAAATAACCTTAGATTTATAGCCTATAATATCCTTCCTCTCCAGAAAGACATCAAGTCCCCTTTTAAACTCCTCTATGGATTTTGCCATCACTACGTCCTCAGGCAGAGAGTTCCACAGTCTAACTGCTCTAACAGTAAAGAACCCTTTTCTATGTTGGTGATGAAACCTGCATTCTTCTAAGCGTAGCGGATGCCCTCTTGTTACCGTCGTAGTCCTGGGTATAAACAGATCCTGGGAGAGATCCTTGTATTGTCCCCTCATGTACTTATACATGGTTATTTGGTCGCCCCTAACCTTTTTTTCTAGAGTAAATAGTCCCAATTTTGATAGCCTTTCTGGGTATTCTAGTCCCATCATTCCATGTACTAGCTTAGTCGCTCTTCTTTGAACCCCCTCCAATACCGTAACATCTTTCCTGAGCACCGGTGACCAGAACTGTACGCAGTATTCCATGTGGGGCCTGACTAGTGCCTTATATAATGGAAGGATAATGTTCTCGTCCTTTGCCCCTATACCTCTTTTAATGCATCCCAAAACTTTATTTTCCTTTGCAGCAGCTCATTGGCATTGGTTACCCCAGTTTAGTCTACAATCCACTAGTACCCCCAGGTCTTTTTCCATATCACTTTTCCCTAGCAGTACCCCATTTAGTGTATATTGGTGACATCCGTTTCTCCTGCCCATTTGCATAACCTTACATTTATCAACATTGAACTTCATTTGCCATTTTTCTGCCCAAGCCCCCAGCTTATCTAGGTCCGTTTGTAGCCGCACATTGTCATCCATTGCATTATAGTGTATAATTTTGTGTCATCTGCAAATATTGATATTTTGCTGTGCAGCCCCTCTATCAGGTCGTTGATAAATATATTGAACAGAATGGGGCCCAATACTGCACCCTGTGGCACCCCACTAGTGACTGTGGCCCAATCAGAGTATGAACCATTTATTACCACCCTCTGTTTTCTATCATTGAGCCAATTTTTTACCAAATTACACACGTTTTCACCCAATCCGAGCTGTCTCATTTTGTATATTAGCCTATTATGTGGCACGGTGTCAAAGGCTTTAGAGAAGTCCAGATATACGAGATCAATAGATTCTCCCTGGTCCAGCTTAGAGCTTACTTCATCGTAGAAACTGATCAGATTTGTCTGACATGAGCGACCCTTCATGAATCCATGCTGGTGAGGAGTTATTCCCTTGCTCTCCTTGAGGTACTCATCGATGTCGTCTCTCAGAATCCCCTCGAAAATGTTTCCCGTTACTGAAGTGAGACTTACTGGCCTGTAGTTACCAGGCTCACTTTTGGTCCCCTTTTTGTAAATTGGAACCACGTTGGCAATGCACCAATCCAATGGTACAACACCGGTCTTGATAGTGTCTAGAAATATTAGGTATAGCGGCCTATCTCATCACTTAGTTCCCTTAGTACCCTTGGGTATATTCCATCTGGGCCTGGCGATTTATCAATTTTAGTCTTCTTTAGTCGCTTCCGCACCTCCTCTTGCGTTAGGTATGACATATTTTGCGAGGGGTTTATTTTATTCCCCTGTATCTCGTGTGGCATTTCCTTTTCGTTTGTGAATACGCTTGAAAAGAAACTATTTAATAGATTTGCCTTCCCTCCATCATCTTCAATGATTTCTCCTGCATTATTTGTTAAAGGGCCAGTGCTCTCCCTGCAAATGCTTTTGCTGTTAATATAGTTGAAAAATAGTTTCGGGATGTTTTTGCTCTCTTTGGCGATCAGTCTTTCCACCTCCTCCTTGGCAATTTTGATTTTCTCTTTGCATATTTTTTTTCCCTGTATGATTTTAGCGCTTCTTCGCTGCCTTGTTGCTTTAGTAGTTTGAACGCTTTCTTTTTTTCGTTTATTGCCCCTCTTATAGAGGCCCATTGGTTTCCTTTTAGTTGAGATTCTTTTATTTTTAAAAAGGGAATGAACTGCTCACATGAGGCGATTAGGATCTTTTTAAACGTTTCCCATTTATCCTTTGTACTGATATTTTTGAGAATATTGTCCCAATTAATGTTATCGCTAGTAGTTCTAAGCTCATCAAATTTTGCTTTACTAAAGTTTAGTTTTTTTGTCACTCCCTGATAAGGCTTCCTATTGAATGACAGCTGGAAGTTGATTATATTGTGGTCACTGTTCCCCAAGTGCCCCTCAACCTGTACCCCCTTTATTCGGTCCGGTTTGTTAGTTAGTACTAGGTCCAGAGTGGCCCTCCCTCTTGTTGGTTCCCGCACCAGTTGGTTCAGATAATTATCTTTAATTACTCTCAAGAACTTAATCACCCCTGTGAGATTTGCAGGTCTCATTTTCCCATATTATATTTGGATAATTAAAGTCCCCCATTATTACTTCGTTGCGGTTTGACACTTCTTCTATCTGCCTTAATAGTAAGTTTTCAATTTCTTCTGCTACTTTTGGTGGTCTATAGAAAACCCCTATCAAGATTTTGTTATTTTTTTTCTCCCTTTATTTCTACCCACAGAGATTCCACCTGTTCGTCTCCTTCACCTATATCCTCCCATAGTCTCGGATTTAAGTTCGATTTAACGTACAGACATACCCCTCCCCCTTTCTGGTTCCTTTGGTCTCTTCTGAAGAGATTTTACCCCTGTAAATTCGCCGCCCAATCGCACTTATCATCAAGCCATGTTTCCGTTATTCCAACTATATCATAACTTTCATCAGTCATTCTTGCTTCAAGCTCACCCACTTTACCAGTCAGACTTCGTGCATTTGTGGTCATACAATTGATATCGTTATTTTTGTTCTTTAAATTCATTTTGTTGCTATATGTGCTAATGGCTCACCTCACAGTTCTAACTGTACTAACCTCCCCCCCTGCTCGGCCCCCATTCCCATTTCTTTGACCCAGGTCACTAGCTACACTGGCTACCCCACGATTTCTCATGTTACCCTCCCCCCCCCGTCCCTAGTTTAAACACTCCTCCAGCCTTCTAGCCCTCTTCTCCCCCAGCACAGCTGCACCCTCCCCATTAAGATGCAGCCCGTCCCTACGATAGAACCTGTAGCCGACTGCAAAGTCAGCCCAGTTCTCCAGGAACCTAAATCCCTCCTCCTTACACCAACTTCGAAGCCACTTGTTTACCTCCCTAAGATCCTGCTGCCTTTCTATTGTGGCCTTAGGTGCAGGTAGTATTTCCGAGAAAACTACCCTGGAGGACCGTGCCCTAAGCTTGGACCCTAGGTCCCTGAAATCATTTTTGAGGGCCCTCCATTGACCTCTAATTTGCTCATTGGTGCCAACGTGCACCATGACCGCTGGATCCTCACCAGCCCCTCCCAGTAATCTGTCAATCCGATCCGTGATGTGTCGAACTCGAGCGCCAGGAAGACAACACACCGCTCGATGATCCTGGTCTTTATGGCAGATTGCCCTATCTGAGCCCCTAATAGAGTCCCCCACCACTAGGACTTGTCTAGCCTGCCCTACGCTCCCCGTCCCCTTCTCACTGGAGCAGTCATCCCCCTGGCGTTCAGAGGGCATGTCGTGCTGCAGCAGTGCTGGCTGGCTCTGTAATGGCATCCCCCTCATCTGCCAACTTTGCAAACTTGTTGGGTTGTGCCAGTTCAGGACTAGCCTCCCTGGTTCTCTTCCCTCTATCCCTCGTTCTTTCTGTCACCCAGCTTCTTGCCTGCTCCCCCTGCTCTTCCGTACTACTATCCGCCCCCGCCTCTACCCCAGCGAGTGCCTGCTCAGTGAGCACCAAACTCCTTTCCATGATGTCAATGGCTCTCAGTGTTGCCAGTTGCCCATTTAGATCCAGGATTTGGGCTTCTAAATGTGCGACGTGCACGCATCTTGCGCAACAGTATGCACCCTCGATCGGCTGATCAAGGACCGCATACATTGCACAAGTAGCACACCAGACGACATTGCCAGGCATGGAGCTCATCCTAATGGGGATCTACAATTTACTTGTGGAAGTAGTGAAGATAGACTTGTTCACACTCCGCTTCACACGCTACCCCCTCTGCGCGAGCGCTCACGCGCAGCTGCTACAGGTTTTAAATCTTCAGAATTTACAGTAGCGGTGAAGTGGAGAATACTTAAACGAATCTCATCCACATCGCAGAAAACAAACATGAAATCGGAGCATAAATTGACATGTGATTTTAGATCCGCAGCATGCAAATTTTTTGTTGCAGATTTCCCTTTTTGCAGAGCATTTCCACACCCAAATCTGTAACAACCCTCCCTCCCAAATTGATGTTTTTTGCTAGTGTGGATTTTCAGAAGTTTTGCAATAGTTTTTTTTCGTAGCAGATCTGCCCAGTAGGAACATACCCTATATACATGTCCATTTTGCATGTTCATTTCAAAAGGGTAATAATAAAAGATCAGGCATGTCAAAATCCAGCATTCCTTTCCCCAATCATCTACCCAATTGGTGGAATTGTTAGGAGGCCTACATGTTTGTTGACCGATCCCAATACAGACCTCAAATTCAGCAAACTTCTGTGTATATCCAGCTTAAGTACCTAAATGCACATAAATCTAATGAAACGCTTTGCCATTATCAAAATGCCTCAAAATTCTATAAATCGAAGAGACAGGAAAAGGAGTCGTTTTTTTGTTTCAGACCATTTATTTGCCTGCAGCAAAAAAAAAAAAAGAAAATAAAACATCTATAGGTGCCAGCAGAATTCCAAGACACCTTCACACTGCAATGTCAAAGATTAAAGGAAATGCTGTTTCATCACATATGTATGCAAAAGAGCGTGAAGCACACAGCCGCAAACTTACTGTTAGCCGCTTACTGCGGTGGGTAGAGGAATCCGAGCAAAGAGGAAAAAAATAAATACATTTACCCAAACGTCTCCAACCAAAGAATAAAAGTTTGTCACTGTACGAAGCCTGTTCTTGTTGCTAGAGAGAAAAGCATCTCTTCGGCAGAGGAGCCCAGAAAAGCTACCTCTGGCAGATTACGTTATTTACAGACATCGCCCATGAGCCCTTATATTTCCAAGTGTTTGTACAGACCACCTCCAGTCGTTCGGCACATACAGGAGGAGAGTAGCGAGATCTTTGCTTCAGATCTCCAGATTGCATTCTTTGGCAGAATATGCAATTTTAAATAAAAAGTGAAGCCCATTCTATGTTTAAAACATAGCTCATAAAAACAGGTAGCTTACAGATAATTTGTTTCGTTACCCTAATGAGGCAATTACCACCTTTTTTTTGTTTTAGAGGTGAAAGAATACCCTCACATAGAATAGGATATCAAGGCTTGGCGCTAGAGACATGATTACCTCAGCACCGATCAAGTAAACACAGGCTTCACATGGGAGGGTCCAATCT
Organism: Eleutherodactylus coqui; assembly: GCF_035609145.1. NCBI lineage: Eukaryota > Metazoa > Chordata > Amphibia > Anura > Eleutherodactylidae > Eleutherodactylus > Eleutherodactylus coqui. The sequence goes on along the minus strand of NC_089840.1, from coordinate 59,757,725 downwards.
TTTCATGTGCAACGATGCACATGTTGGCCCAGATATCATAAACACGCTCGCTTTAGAGCATTACATATGCTTGTTAAGATCGGGGGGGATCATGACTGTTCCACCTGGTCGTTAAAAGTTCATTTTTACGTAAAGGATTTCACCGGTCCATTTCATCTAGTAGTGGTGTGGCATCTCCTGCAATTGACATGGGCGTACTTTCAATCATGGGACTTGGCGAAGGACGTGGAGTTAAGCGCTGCTTCTGTTTCCGTCTTTCTGCCTCTTTTTCATGCAGCCACTTCTCTGCCATTTTCCCCCAGTCGATAGGCGTTTGACTGCTTGGTCTGGTAGTGAATAAAACAAAAGAATAATTATTATTAATTGTATTACTGAAAGAAAAAGCCTTCCCTCTTTTTAGCAAATTACAAAATAAAATTGTTCACACCTGAAAGATGATAAACTGTCAATTTTATTGTTACATAGTCATTTAGAGGTTTTTTTTAGCATCTTGCAAAGTGACGTTATATCGCTAGAATAATCCATTACTTTATGATCGGTGGGGGTCCAACCTCTAGTACCACCGCCAATCCCGAGAATGAAAGTTGTACAGCACTGGTTTAGTACTGTGGCACCCGAAGGCTGGGTTCACACGGGGTGGAATTTCCGAGCGGAAATTCAATCTGCAATCTTAAGCCTGAGACTAAGCAGCAAAGTGGACGAGATTTGCAAAAATTCGCTGCAGACAGTCTGCTGCAGCAAAGCCGCGCTGAAACAGACGTGCTGCGGCATGTCAAATGTATCACCGTTTTTTGCTGCAGGCTTTCTCTATGAGGAATAAGCCACTTTCAAAGTCCACGCCAAATATCTCAGGACTTCAGCTGCGGAAATCTCATGGAATTTCCGTGCGCTTCTGATGCGGACATTCCGCGAGATTTCTGCCCCGTGTGAATCCAGCCTCCCTATTTTTCTCTGCACAGCAAAGCTTGGTCACCTGGCTGTGCAGGGAATTGCTGCCAGCCCAATTAGTTTGATCGGATCTGTGCTGCAGTTCCTCTGCACAGCGGGTGACCAGGGCACCACTGTGCAACGAAAGACTGCAAAGAGGCCGCAGTATTAGATCAGCATTGCGGTCCTTCATTCTCAAAATCAGTGCATCCCAAAAATGTTGCACCCTCACTGATTATAGTACATCATAGTAGTATGCCATTTTATGAGAATAAAAATCCCTTTTAAAAAAATGGAACAGAACACCAAAATTTTACTACTTAAAAAGGAACCTCTCACATCACCACAACACCATAAACTAAGTTATGGTACCGTTAGGAGCCGTGACAGGGAGGCGGTTGGTGTAGAAATTGTGGTGGCGGGTTCCCTTTAAATCCCAACAAGATAGTATGTTAAATTTTGCCTGCTAAATAAAGATGAATTCTTGACTAATGCAGGTTTACAGCGAAGAAGGAGAAATAGATATATAAATCATTTGACCTACAACAACTATATTGTACAAATGTCCCGCTAGCCTTAATTATTTAAATGTTGTACTCACTTAGACTGTTGTCTGTGCCGAGAGCTTGAACTGCTTTGTGAATGGGAGGATTGCGGAGTAGGCGCTGGCGTGGGTGTGGCACTTGGTGGCAGCTGATGGTACTGTGGTGTAGCAATAGGCTGACTAGGAGTAGCGTAGGAATAGCTTGGCGTCATCAGAGGAGTAGCCACAGGTTGCTGAGCTGGGGTTGTGAATACCTTAAAGCACAAGCAGAAGATATTAGGCCATACAGAAGATAACGATTGTAATGTTTACCACATACCGTATTGGAATGTTCGGGCAAGAAATTAAAGCTAATGAAAAATCCAATGCCTTAAAATTCTTCCAAAATCACGCAAAAAGTAGTAATCTTTATTATATGTATAGCGCCAACCTATTCCGCAGCGCTTTCAAGCATAAAGTAGTACTTAATGGTTAATTTCTAAATGCGATCATGCACATGCGATCAGACACACATCCAATCAATCTTCCATAGGAGTCCTGTGTAAAAAAATAATTTTAAAAAAGGGAGTACAAAACAAACGCTGCCAACAGTTCCGCACAGATTAACCAATGACGCCAGGAATAGTGGGTATAAAAAATAAAATTCCTTTTCTTGTCAAAATATTGCTTGACTGAAGAGATACTTACATGATATGCACTGCTCCCACCTCCACTTCCTCCACCATAGCCATACTGGCTAGATGCCCACTGGGCTGGTGTGGCATTAGGGTTTTGCCCATGTCCTGCGACTGCAGCAATTGCACTAAACATCTGTGAAGTCATGTTTTGTGGCAGGGCATTGACCGCACGAGTGAGATCTGCAGAAATAGATTATACATGAAAATAAAAATACTGCCTTCATCTAATGAGAGAAACACAGTTAACCAGATATATATAGGCACTTGCCTGCGAGATTAATATTGGCAGGAGTGGCACTCATGGAGGCCGGTGTCCTTGTTCTGCTGCTGCTGCTTGGAGTAATACCTGGTAAAGACAAAACATAGTTACTATACATGTTCCCTGGTTTTAAATTATTAAAGGGGTTTTACTAGACAAAAGATATTGATGACCTTTTTCTCCGGATAGGTCATCAATATCAGACTGGTGGGGGTCCACTGCTTAAGACCTCCACCAACCAGCTCTCTAAAGAGGTGCCACACTCGTGCAAGCGCAAGGACCTTTTCTCGGGCATGTGACGCAACAGTCACTGTTTGACATGGCCAGAGAGCAGCTTAGGCTGCCTGTCCACGAGCGTTGCGGTACCCTTCGCCGCGGAAGCAGGAGCTGGCAGACGGCTCTCCGCTGTCAGCCTATCTGACAGATTTGCCGCCATTCTCCGGTCAGCCTATCGCAGCATCGATTTGCCAGCTCGTGGACAGGGGGTCTGCGCTCTCCATAGCGGATTATCGCCACGGGGAACACAATTCGAACCCGCCCGTGGACAGGCAGCTTTACTCCAATTAAAATGAAGCACATTGCAGCAGATGTGTGTACTTCAAACACCTGGAGTCCCAGATGGTGGACCGGTCTGATATTGAAGACACCAATATGTCATCAATATTTTAGTCTTGGAAATCCTCTTTAAATACTAAGCAACAGCCAATTCAAAGGCAAGTCAGTAGAAACATTAGAAACAAAGATGGACTTATTAATTCAAGTTGTGGACAGAACCTACCTGGAACAGGATCCTGGTAGTGGTCTTTAAACCATCTGAAAAGTCCGTTGACTGTAGGAAATACTTGCCCCCGATATCGGAAACCTTCAGGTGTTACAGTGACATATTCCACTCTATGCCAGAAAATGATGGAAGACCATGTTAAATTGTTGCATTTCTGGTGAAACAAATGGTCTCTGTTCTCAACAGATGTCACGCTCTTACCTTGGTTTAGCGCGTGGCTGATATCCCAGTAAAAATTTTCCTGGAAGTTCTCTACTGGCAGATATATAATATGGAATGAATGTAGGTTTTTCCTTCTTTGTTTTTATTAGGAGTTCTTCTAATTTCTGTTCACATACAAAAAAAATATATGAAAGGTTATCTTTAAAATCAAGAATATTCAGAAATGAATATTTATTAAAAAGGACCTGTCATATCCCCTGACCATCTGTTTGCAAATTCTTTTACTCCCCATAAAAACTATTCGAGGAGCATCTCTTTTTATATCTCTATCATGTACTGTTCCTACATTAATCCTCCTGAAAATGTATGAATGAAACTGACAACTGAGTGCTACCAGTGCCTTGTCAAATGGGTGTGGCTACAGTCTGGAACTGAGCACTGACTGGACAGTGTGAGACCCCTGACCCACCAAGGTTAACACGCAGCTGTCAATTTAGTCGTAAAATGTCGAGAAGGAACAACGGAGGAACAGAACACCCCACCTCTAAGATGCGAGGCTCCAGAGATTATTAAAACTAGGGTTAGTTAGTGCAGGGAAAAAAAAAAAAAAAGAAGAAGAGGCTGAGAAGCGACCTACTATGTAGTAATAAATCAGGGGTCAAGACAGAGATCTCTCCCATCATCTACTTATACCCAGGCCTGTAACAAGGGGCCATCCTCTATGTCTAGAGGAAAGGTGGTTCCTACATCAGGATAGAAGGGAGTTCTTTAGTGCCGGGGTCCCCAACTCCAATCCTCAGGGACCACCAACAGGTCATGTTTTCAGGATATCCTATGGTAAGAACACCTGTGGCAATGTCTGAGGCACCGACAATAATGACATCACCTGTGCAACACTGAGGAAATCCTGAAAACATGACCTGTTGGCGGTCCCTGAGGACTGGAGTTGGGGGAACACTGCTATAGTGGATCAACAATGCAGAATGAATTGATGCATGTATCTTTTTCCAGCCTTACATACTATACTTGTTGTTTCATGGGAAACAAGTATTTCCTTAAATATATATATGTCAGAAGAGAAGACAAGTCCTCTTAAAGTGGGGTTTCTGAATTTCAGTCCTAAGGAAAGCTCACCACATCCTAACATTAACTACATGTACCTTCTTTTCTCCAGCGTTACAGTCTTGATAGTATTTGTGGTTGATTAAATCTCTTGCAAAAGAAGCCATTGGTTGGACAAATCGAGCAATGATTTCATCAAGGTCTTCAAATTCCTAAAGAAAATTGTATACAAAAAAAAAATATATAAAAAAATTAGCTACAACATTTTACCATAAATGCCTGGTATGAGGAGTCTCCACTTATTTACTTACTGTTACCGTAAGGCCGGGCTCACACGGCTGTAAGCCAAATCCGCTTGCAGAGGCCCGCAGCAGTGACCCTGTGTACGGCTGCGTAGTGTACAGCGTATGACCGCGGACTCATGCAGGTAGTCATGCACTGGACATTTTTTTGTTCCCATTTCCAACGCTGTCACTTAGTGATGAAGTGGATACCCGCATGTAATTACAAATGGGCTGTAGGTATATCCGCGACCATAGAGAACAATGGGCTCCATGTTGCGGATTCCGCATTTAAATAGAACGAACATGCCGCGCCCTATTTTCTGCGAGCGGATTATGCAATTCTGACTGCTAATGTGAGCGACATTGTGTAATCCAATGCATTTGATTAATCTGCATATTACCGCTGATCAAATATGCCCGCGGAATCTGTAATTCCTATCCGGTCGTGTGAGACCGGCCCAACCACACAAGCACTTGCCTCTCCATTTCATCTTTATGAGTCAGGAGACGCTCTTCTGAGGGCACCACCACTTGGACCCTAACCTGACATTTGAAATTCCCTATAGATATGCCATAAATTAAATAAGGAAAACCCCTCTAAAATGTGATATTTCTCAGCATCCATTACACACCCATGTAAGTGAAAAGTTACTGTAATCATAAATTGTATTCTAGGATTACTAAGCATACCTCAGTATTAATCCAGAGCGTGGAGCCCAAGCTGAAAGCATTTTCTTTCCCCTCTTCCCGTATGTCTACATGTTGGTAGATCCCATCGCTGACCTTCCAGGTTACCGTTAGATGATTTTCTCCTTTACTGCTTGGTCGTATAATGACATCTCCCTGATCCATCGTCTCCATCATCTTCTCTGCTTGCTTAAAGTTTATATTGTGGAAAGACGGGTGTGCAATGACTCGCTTGATGTAAGCTGTAAGTGAAAAGGTTTAATATTACTAAAGTCATTTTCTGAATTCTTCCCACAGTAGTTCTAAGTATCTGTTGTTTTGAAGTACATCAAGGACGATCAAGCAGCCAAAGAAGAAATTCAGATTAGTAGAATATTCAACATATGCACAATATAAAACAGAATAGGTCATATTTTTCTTTGAAGGCGCCAACTGCTAAAAGGGAAGCAGTCACGACCCCGCAGCACCATAAACTAGGCGACAGGGAGCCGGGAGATTCCAGCCCTTTGCTGCCATGTCCCCCTTTGAACAGTACATGTGCGCTCTCCTATATACGTCTATTCGAGAGGGCACGCACGGGACTCTTTTCAAAGTCAGATTGTCATGCCGCACGCCGACTTCTGAGGGGCACCGCAGGAACCAGGCAAGCATTAAAAAAAAAAAAAAAAAAAAAAAATAAATTTGAAAAATTATATTATATATCTCCCAGCTCCCTATCACAACACCTAACAGCATTATAACTTTGCTTACAGTGTTGTGAAGCTGTGACAGGTTCCCTTTAAGAACACCCTTGAAGGGGTGTTACCGCAATTGATTTTTATTCTCATTCTTGGGATCATAAGAGGTTTTTTAAAAAAAATGTTTTAATTATATATAACAAAGTAATACGGCGAGATTCTTAACCCCCACTCTGCTGCTCTCTCCTGACCTTTCATCTTTTCGGTGTTTTGTATATTATATGAAGGCCAGCATAGACTATACGTTCACAATCGGTATATTTACTTTACTAATAAATCATAGTCCTTGTTTTCTTATGCACAGACATCATACTTCAACATGAGGGTCAATCTTCATAGCCAACAAATCAGCCAAGAATTGGTCAGGCATACCAATAACACATGTACACATTTGACACGGGTATCCCTAGCTCAGTTAGATGGCACAATCAGAGATTACGAGGATAAAACGAGCGCACAGATCTATACGCCAATAGTTATGTATTTAAAAAAAGCGCCTCCCGACGTACTTCTTTGAAGTCAAGGTAAACGTCGGACAAGACCTGAACATCCTCTCTTTTGGAATAAGATGTTCAGATCTCGGGGTTTCAGACAGAAGGCCTCCTCCTCCCACCTCAAAGTGCTAGTATAAGGAGGTGCCAAACCAGGTGCGTTTAGCCAATTCGCCCATAGTGTTGCAAACTTGCACTGGCATTTTTCTTAAGGTTTACACTTTTTTCCAAGGATAAGAGCCAGTTGACCTTTCCTATAAACTCTGGAATTGTTGGGGGCTTTTCATCTATCCAATGCTGCGCAATCAGTTTGTACGCCACCCAGATAGTGAGATTTGGTTTGCAATTCTATGGACTTTGGTAGAACACAGAGGCATAAAAAGAATGAAAAATGGATCTAACCTCTGCCGAAGTTTTAACTACTTCCCAAGTTTTTCTGCATGCATTGCCCCACTGTTGTTTAGCAAGGGTAGCCAGCATGAGGGCGGTTTTCTATCATTCCTAAAAAATAGCCAGTTTTAGAAAACCCCTTAGTTGCAGTTTCTAAAATGAATTGATTCAAAGCCTCTTGGGCCTCTGGCTAGTTGTGTATGGCTTCAGCACTTTGGTTGAGGGTTCCCCAAAGGAAGGCCTTGATTGCATCCCATTCATTACAGATTTTTGTGGAGCTATAGTTCAGCATAAAAAAAAAATTAAAAAAAACCTCTAAAGCACCAGTAATAGATGAACAGTCAATGTCATTTAGTCAGAATGCATTCAGGTTCCACAGTCTAAGTCTTAAGTTATCCGGGGCTACAAGTTGCAGCTCCGTTAAAAAGGGCGAGTTGCCTGAGAGAGAACAGGGTAGAAACAGAACCCTAATTAATCAGCACATTGCAGACTAGCAAACCAATTCATAACAGTAATTGACAAGTACTTGAATATCAAGAGTATTGCCGGATGCCCAAGTTTCTGACACTCCAAATATCTATCAAGAGCACTCGTGTAGTAGATGCCTCAAAGGAGTCAATGAGCCCTCTGAGACAGACCCATCCGCTCTGACCCGGTCCCAAAAGGAAAAATCTACAACGGAGTTGAAGTTTCCAATAAGAACAGGGGCATCTAAAATTTCCATGACAACATCTTAAATGTTTTTTAATGCTGTACTATTATAACGGGGCTGGATATAGATATAGGCTTCAGCAAGCCGCGATGCACTGCAGGCAGCAGTGGATGGACAGAGAATATCACCGGACCTACTCCCAGGGGGTTCCACAGAAACCAGAGATGGTATCAGTGTGATTTAGTACCATTTAGATAATGAGCTAGGACCCCTAAAGTCAATTGTGAGAGCACCCCATTTAAGCATACAGACTAAGCAGGAGCGAAATCCTGCTCTGGTAGCCCCATTCTATTCACAGCCTTGCTGTAAAGTGTCTCTTCCTTTGAAAGGACTGACTTATACATAGGCAAATTTTTTAAATAGGTGAATCTTAAAGGGATTGTCCCGCGAAACAAAGTGGGTCTATACACTTCTGTATGGCCATATTAATGCACTTTGTAATGTACATTGTGCATTAATTATGAGCCATACAGAAGTTATCAAAAGTTTTATACTTACCTGCTCCGTTGCTAGCGTCCTCGTCTCCATGGTGCCGACTAATTTTCGGCCTCTAATGGCCAAATTAGCCGCGCTTGCGCAGTCCGGGTCTTCTGCTGTCTTCAATGGGGCCGCTCGTGCAGAATGCCGGCTCCGTGTAGCTCCGCCCCGTCACGTGCCGATTCCAGCCAATCAGGAGGCTGGAATCGGCAATGGACCGCACAGAAGCCCTGCGGTCCACAGAGAGAGAGGATCCCGGCGGCCATCTTCAGCAGGTGAGTATGAAGACGCCGGACCGCCGGGATTCAGGTAAGCGCTCTCCGGTTTGTTTTTTTAACCCCTGCATCGGGGTTGTCTCGCGCCGAACGGGGGGGGGGGGGGGGGTTAAAAAAAAAAAAAAAAAAAAAACCCCGTTTCAGCGCGGGACAACCCCTTTTATATCTGACTCTCAGTAACAGAATCCACTTTGTCATTTCACCATTGGGGACCATGGGTTTTTGTGAAGTTGTCATGCAAATTTCACAACCACTTTAAAGCTTCAGGGCAAAAAACACACACAAAAAAATACAAACATTGCTGTAAACTGACCAACTTCAAGTTTGTCCACAGAAATCCATCACCAAGGACTTACTTGTACGCTGCTGTTTCTTCATCAGCTCTTCCTCTTGTTTGTGATGTGCAGCCTCTGTATCAAAGTCATAATAAGTGTCCTTCGGTAACTTCCATTCATTGTTTTTGTCCATTAGATCAGATGTACGGCAAGTCATGTCCACACTGAACTTCTCAATGTTGATTTTCATTATTCGACAATGGACAGTCATGCCCACCTAACATGGAGAAATGATTAGTCGAAGGGTCCCGTTATCAATAAGACTGGTGTGAACTACTTACACATCAGATGCAGAACATACCTTTACTCTTTCTTCAGGCCGCTTCACTACTTTATCACTGATGAACTTGGTTGGGATGAAGCCTGTTACACCATTGTCCAGCCGGGTTTTAACACCAATTGCTTGACCAGGACAAGAGCCGCTGTCAAAATGATTCCAAACCTGCACCACAGAATAAATAACTGGTTATCCAATGAATTAGGCAGCAGGTAGATTAGCCTCATGTGGCTGCTTTATCTACCTCACTGAGCTCTGGAAAGTTATCCTGCTGACAGAACGGACACTGCCAAAGACCCGTCTCGTCGTTCCTGATTGCCTGGTCATAACTTTCTCCTTGGGGTCGCCTGTGTGCAATTCCAGTTACATTACAGGTGATAAGTTTACCTGAAAAAAAAGAATGGCAACAACTTAGATTTCTGGCAACTTTAAAATAAGTCAGCGTGGCAAGGCAGTAGGGCACCATCCTCTACAATGGCAAGTTGGCAATGAATGGTGCATCAGTGTTATGAACTTGTATGTCAGTAAAGGACATGTTACGTATCTGTGCACCAGACATCCAGAAGTTAGTATAGGATATACTCTGCTAGTAGTGGTGACCACAGACCAAAACAATGCATGGGCTGGGGAGTACTTTGTACTTGGCATGGCTCAGTCAGTTTTTGGTTTGGAAAAGTGATAGAATTGTTTTGTAAATAAAGTCACAAACTTTGCAACTTGGAAGCCATTTCTTGACACTGTGTGAGGAAAAAGGACACATCATATAGAAGCTCAGCCTGAGTGACATGTACCGCCATGTCCGTTAGGCCGCCTGCAGACGGGCGGAAATTCCACCGCTGGAAGCCTGCATAGGATTGCGTTGACAAGCGCAATCCTATGCAGACGGCCGCTGTTTGGCCGTGCGAAACGTCACTCACCCGCCGCAGGCACATGAAAGAGCCGTGGCCGCGGGGCACGGGTGAGTACACGCTGCTCTCTGCAGGCGCTCGGGTCGGGTCCCGCGGCGAGAATCCTCGCTGCCGGATCCGACCTGGCCATCTGCAGGCGGCCTAACATATAGAAAGTCATCAGCAAAACAGGAAGGAGACATAAGAACATGTAGGAAGAGGTCTGGAGTAGAGGCACAAGAATGTTACTAGAAGTGCTCTTTATAATCACCTATATAGAAAGTCTCTGGCGTTTCCCTGGTCAGCATGTTGAATACTTCTTCAGGGTTGGGCGATCGGTATAGAGTCCTAAGGTCTTTGTATCTGCAGCTGAGCTCCGCACGAATATCGTATAATGTAATATGTTTATCTCCATAACCCTGTAAAATAAATTTTACATTTAAATTCAAAAGCAATGATACTTCATATCAAATGCAGCACCGTCCAGATGGATCTCCTTATCAACAATTAACTTCTATATCACCTAATGTGTTATATGACAGAGTGCAACGAACAAAATGAAGCAACTACATAAATCATTTAAAAAAAAAAAACATACCAAAAAGAACCCCAAAACTTCTGGAGGCTTAGAATCACAGAATGGTAGAGCTGGAAGGGACCTCCAGGGTCATCTGGTCCAACCACCGGCTTAATGCAGGATTCACTAAATCATCCAATACAGATATTTGTCCAGCCTCTGTTTGAACACTTCCATTGAAAGAGAAGTCACCCCCTCCCGTGGTAACCTGTTCCACTTATTGATCCCCCTGTCAGAAAGTTTTTTCTAATCTAAATCAGTCTGCTCCCTTTTAGTTTCATCCCATTACTTCTAGTCTTTCCTTCTGCAAATGAGAATAGGCTAGCGATTCCAATTTGAGACAATTAGGGAAGTTTGGTACTGCAGTGAGACCACACAAAATATGTGGCTCTGGCTGGACCCCTGACTACAGCAGTCAGCTTTGTAGTTGGACATAAATACATAGAGCACATAGTAAAGGCCTACCACTAGAGGCCCTGCAGGAGGAGCAATAGGTAAGGATAACTAGCCACCAGGCAGAGCTTATCAGTTCTGGAGAGCTGAAATGCCAAATAGTTGCTGCAAGCTTTGTGAGAAGCAACTCAAGAGGCACCACTGGTCTCATAACATTGTAGGGAAATCTGAGACCAAATACAGGAAGAAGAATAAGGATCTCAGCGGACCCAGTGAGGAAAATGGGAGGATCCAATAACAATGTATAGTATTAGTGTGCAGGAAGGAAACTGGAGAAACGTAGAAAGCCCTCACTCAACCGTAGCATGCCATGATTGGCTAAGGAGGGCAGCCTAACCCACCCTAAAGGAAGTGCCCTGACTAAGCTGAAGCGGAAGTCTGGATTAGTGCCCGAGACTCAGGAGAGCAGCTGTAAGACTTGTGGGAGAACTCAGTTCGCAGCCGCACACAGACTCTCGCGGTCTGCTGTGAAACCTGCCACACTATGAAGAGGGACAGGACCGTGCTGGCTACACCTGGAGATTCCACCCTTCTGTCGCCAGGTTTGCGAGCACATCGTGTTCAGAGACCAGACTGTGGGAAGCAGCGCCACCTGTGAAGGAGACCAGCGCCTGATAGCCAGGGGCGCTGCAGGAGAGCAGTACAGGCCACGGCACAGGGATAGGTCGCAGGGTCCCCACAGAGTGGAAATGCAGCAGCCGTCCCAAATAAAGGATAGGCCAGAAAGGAGGAATAAAAGGACCATTTGCCCTCAAAAGGTACGCCCCATTTGCAGATCTTCTGGTGGGAGGCACTTTCCCAATAATCTGGAGATCAGTTAATAAACATCAATATCTATGGCAATGCAACTGCCTGTGTGTCAAAATAATCAAACATTTGGAACTATTTAGATTAGCATTAAAACAAACCTGTCTCTCAAGTTCCTCTGCAAATGCGTCCAGATCTAGATCTTTTAATCTTTCAGGATTTTCTAGAATCTCTTCTAGCGCTCCTGCAGGGTTGGCATCTTCAGCGGACTCATCATACTCTAAGGCATCTACCGCCATCTTGCGCGCCCACTCATAAGTTTCAGGATGCACTCGTGAGCCATCTAGGACTTCAATGTAGGAATCCGTACTAGATGTGTAAGATTAGGAAAAGATGAGAACTATGAATGTTTCAGCACAGATCTGTACTGTGGTTTGTAATGTCAACTTCAGACTAATAACTAACCTGTCACCCAGAGAATTTGTGTCAATCTTAATGAAGCCAGCACAGTTGATGAAAACTTTGGGACCCATGTGACACATAGTGACAAGCTGAGTGCGATTTTCCAATCGTGTATTATTCTGCTTAAGGATCTGAAAAGCACAACAACATTAATATTAATTTAGCTTAGCAAATGCAATAAAATGGGAAATACTGTTACGCCTCAAATATTTTCTTTGGCAGTGACCGTAAAAGATAGGTTACTTGCCTTAAGCAGGTGAGTGCCTTTACGGGGTCCGAGTCCACAAACGTATTGAATGAGCGACTGAGTGTATGGATGAGCAATGGCCCTATTGACATCCACTCCCACCTCATTTACTCGGTTGATAAATTCACAATACAGGGCATTAAGCAATTCTTCTTTTATTACATGATCCTAGAATAAAAGGAAAACTAGAATATAATACCGGATGAGCTTAAAAAAAGAGTAAGCAATGCAAAAGTATTAACTGATACTTACTTGTAATGGATGCAGTTTCAGACACAAGATATCGTCATCAGTGCTGCAGACCTGAGAAAATTCAATCAGGGGGTCTTGGATGCGTCGAGCAATGGAAATTGCCTGGCGTAAAATTGGAGGGTAATCTCGGAAGTCATTCTGTGAAACAAAAAGATATGAGCCAAGAGATCCAATAATCATGATAGGAAGTGGAAAATAACCATTAGCAGATCCCAAAATTACTAGACACAAATCTCTTTCGAACCCAAAGCAAAATGAACTTTTAAAGACATTTTAAATAAACCACAATATCTATATAGCAGTCTTAACATCTTACTTCAGATTTTTTGCTGTTCATATACAAGACTGCCAATTCATTGTCCACCAATTCCACCCCAATAGATGACATCTGCTGGCCTTGCTCAAGCTCGTTAACAATGCGTTTAACATCATCAACCATCATCTGTGCATCTCTGAAATAAAAGGAAAAAACACCATAAGCAGGACAGCAAAAACTCTATGTATAGACTTCTCAAAGTCTGATGAAGCAGATTCGTAACGGAATTTGTGGGTGGTTTTAGGCTGGGTTCCCACGGGGCGGATTTGCCGCGGAAATTCCGTGCGGAATTTCGCCGCGGCAAATCCGCATGCGGCCGCTAATCCCGGGATTAGCCAGCCACGGGACGGCAAATCCGCTACGGCTAAGCCAGCAGAAGCCGCCGCTGCAGCGCGGATTTGCCGACCGCAGCATGTCCGTTCCCCCCCCCCCCCCCCCCCCCTGCGGCCGCGCTCTCCTCTATGGGAGCGCCGGCCGCAGTGGAAGAGCAAGCGGCCGGGCCGCTTCAAAGCCGCCGCGGGTTTTGCAGCAGCGGTTCTCCCGGCGAAAATCTCGCGGATCTACTTCTAGCTTTGGCTCGAAACAAACACACACACCATTTACAAATCGTCCCCCTATTTACCTAGAGGCTCCGTTCCAGGAGCCTGTTCGTAAGTGCATTTGTTCGTATGTCCGTACTGCGGTTTGTATGGAGAGGAATCGTGGGTGGATCCCCGTCCATACAATGCGGGTGCCTGCTGTTTTTTACAGTTGACATCCGCCTGCAACAGCTCGGATAAGCCACACTGCTCATCAGAGCTGTTAACCCTTTTAATGCTGCTGTCGATTCTGACAGCAGCATTTAAATTCCCCGACCAATGTTCAGGGGTGCCGCACTGCCCCCCGCGATAAGATCACGGGTTGATGTGCGATTGCCATGGCAGCCGGGGGCCTTCTGAAAGGCTCCATGGCTATTATTGCAGAGCGTCTATCAAGCCGTGCCTATGGCATGGCTTGATGGAATGCCTGTCACTTTTTTCGTATGTAGCGGACTTCGTAACTCGAATGTTTGCAAGTAGGGGATTATCTGTAATTAGAGAACTGCAAGTTACAGACCACATTCACTTAAAAGGTCCAGTAAAATAGAAGACATACCTATTCTCACCAGATATGGCAACCACATGAGGTTTCTTGCTCGTCAAAAACTTTTTTAGGGTCTCCATGTCCTGAGCCTATGAAAAGTAAAAGGAAAATTTCAGAGTTTCACTTTAATAAATTACAGAATGATGTAATGAATATGACACTAGGTCCAACCTTCCTCTCTCTTTCTTCTTCCCTCCATGCATTCTTTCGTTTGGTGAAGTACGGCAACCGTAGAAAATCTGTCACTTCACCCTCTCCATTAATCAGGGAGCAAAACACAGGATGATCTCTAATTAAAAAAAAAAAACCACAAAAACATAATAAACACCGATATACAGCAAGTCAAAGACCCTCAGACTTTCAAAGGATGGCAAATGTAATAGTCACATAAGATTCAGATTTACTTGTGCATTATACATTAACATGTCTAAAACCCCAGGCTTATCATGCTGACAGGACACCAAGTGGGAGTATTGGGCTCTGTTCAGGTCACTTGTGCCCAATAGCATAGGTGTAGAAGTCTGGAAAGTATCCAAACAGATACTGTAATCTTCCTATATACTTCTGTGGGCCAGACTATGCCTAAAGAGTGTTATATCATACAAATCTGGATTCTTTCATTATATTTATATACAAGTATTATGCTGAAGTAGTGTTGGTAATCTGTTCACAATAGACACACCTGGCAGAAGAGAAGGCAATGCCTAGTACACGAATTCCTTTCCCTTGATTCTCCTCCATAAAGTCGTCATCTTCCTCTACTTGCTGGTCAGGACGGTATGGCGCCACCTTAAGGCAGTTGTACAATTTACGGCTACAAGACTTTAAAAAAAATAAAAATAAAAATTTAATTAATTAAATTAACCGGTAAGGATGAATTCACTCTTGCATTTCTTGTTAGTATAGCCTTCATAAAGACTGATGCAACAACTGCACTTAGACATTAGTCAAGTCCCACAGTTATGAATTATCATGCAACTGGAGAAAAAAAAAACACAGACAGCACAACCCAACATAAGGGATCATTCATAAAACTCTTAACACCAGTTTCTGGCGTACAAAAGTCACAACTTTTTGTGCAAGTGGGGATGTGCACAAAAATATGCAGCCTTTTGACTTTTTTGCATCATGATCATCCCAAATTTCATTTTTTTTAAAAAGTGGACAGGGCTTTTAGGAGGAGGCATGACCCAAAAATGTATGTATAAATTTTATGCCAGAGCTGGTGGAAATTATACCAGATATGAAAACCAAAAATTTTTTCACAGTTGCAGGAAGAATACCTAGGTGTAGAATTAATTAGTCACAGTGAGGCTGGCACCTACCACAGAGGCTGGTGCTGCCATTTTTTTTATTTTGTTCCTGCAAACTTTATTTTTTTTCTGGGGGGGAAACTGGGTTTATTTGGGTGTACCTAGTGATAGGATCGTCTATCTCCCTCATGCTTTGAGGTTAATCTCCCTACCTCGGGGATTTACCGGCTGTTCTGAAGCTGACCTATTACTTAGTGTTAGGATCGTCTATCTCCCTCATGCTTTGGAGGTTAATTACCCAATTTTCGGGGATTTACCGGCTGATCTGAAGCTGACTTATTTGATAATATATATATTTTTTTGTGGTTCCTGATGAGGCTACACTATCCGTAGCGGAAACGTGTTGAACCTCTTTAAGATCTTACTTTGCAGCTTGGTGTGCTGTATGTTGGCTTTTCTATTGCCATTGCTCAGAAGAAATATTTTTGAGCTTTAGCTATTATTAGATGTCAGCTATACATTTGATTCTCTCTAACTAGCCGCATTAAGTGTGGTTTCTCTCAATACTCATAGACACTTTTCGGCTTTTTTGATTAAACTGGCAGCATTTAGCAACAGTGGGAACGATGCACCTGCTCTAATTTGTGGAGCCCTACATAATTTTCCTGCTTATTGAATAGCTGCAGCAATCCAATTGAATTTGGGAACATTATTTATAGTGAGCCGACCTACATTGTATCTCTCCAGCCTTAGGATATATGCGACTGGGCAAAGGGATAAAAAATTGGGGTCTGTTAAATCCGATACGTTCGGCACAAACACCTTTCTTAAGGCGGCTCATACATTACTTTCCCCACCATATGATTGGGGTTAGATTTTATCTTTTTTGTTCGTGTGTCCAAAGTCTGGGATTTTGACATACAAAATCCCTTTTTTATTTATCTTTCATTTTGTGAATAAAAGTTACGTTTTAGAGACTACAGTAGAACCCTCACTGTGACTAACAGATATGAAAACCAAGTCAGACCTGGCGTACAATTCTGTGCAGGGACATGGAGAAGCTGAGATGTGCATAGTACATGAAGAGGCGTGTCTCTCTTCATGCATTAGGCACATTTTGCAACAGGGAAATCATAAGACCATTTTTTTTAAATGGCCTTAATAAATTTCTCCCAGTCTGTGTAATCAGATGGCAGTGCATATTACATAATGGGTCTCACCTTTACTACAAATTCTTTAGCCTCTACTATAAGTTTGCTCTTCAACTCTTTACCCATTTGGGGGTAAAGAAACTGTTTTAAACCCCGCTCAATAGCCAGTGTTCTCTGCCTGTTCCATTCTTGTACTTGGTGACTGAATTCATCTCTATAATAGAACTGCTTGATTTCTTCAAAGTAGGTCTGCTCATAACTGCAAAGAGAAAAAATAATGAACCATTAAATTCACTTTAACAGAAGTTTCAGGAGGACGGGACGACCACCCAATAGGTCACGACTCTCCCCCTATCGATGGCAGACGTTGGTGAGAAAAACGGTTCTGGTATGCTGTATTTCCAAATGCCTAATCTTTCCCTCCCCCAGAGGATCTTACGTGCCGCTAGAGAACACTGTAATCCATTTTAAACCTTTAAAGACCAGAGTGTTCCAGTCCTGAAGGTCTAGACACCTTTTAGCAATTTCACCCAAGTGGTGGGTTTATAGCCCTATTGTGTTTTCCTGGCCTGCCAAAATGATTTTGGCTGCGGTTTCTTTCGACACATAAGGCTATTTAATATCTTTCCCACTTACATTTTTACAGTTTTCTTATTTTATTAGCAGTAATGTGTACAAAAGTAAATGATAATCAACATTTATAGTTCTTACATTTTTTAAATTCTATTTACGTTAAAATAAAGTACAAAAACGAGTTTGCCATTTTCTTTCGGACATTTTAATATATAATTTGTATAACCTCAGATTACATGGTAGATATAGCAATGATTTAGAATGGTGGCAGGCAGTTTTATTTTTTAAATATATTATTTTCAAATTTTTTAAACCTATTGTTGTAACTTTTAATATCTATGTCCCCAAGATGCCATATAAAACTATTCACACAGTATTTTATTTCACACTTTTCCACTGTAACTGGAGCATCTATAGGAGATACAGGAGGAAACATCCCCCTAGTGTGACAGTCGCTGTCAGGGGTCTGCTAAGACCCTGCAGCTCTGACAACCTGGGGTAAGCGGCAATCACATGATCGTTGGGTCCCAGGCAGGAAACTGCATTGCCGCTTAACGCTTTCTCTACATAGTGAGAAAGTACGAGTGCTATGTAGCTAGTAAAGGAGAGGCAGAAGCAGTTAAAAACCACTTCTGTCTTCTCCTTCAGATCCTCTGCTGTCACTGACAGCTGAGGACCTGATCTGCAGGAGCCTTTATATCTGTATATTTACAATTGTCCGTGATTAAAGCTCAGGACCAAGCACCGTATATTTACAGCGTTTGGTCCTTAATGGGTTAAGAGCAGGATTTTTGCTACCACAAAATCCATTTGTAGTCACGTTCATTGGAAACACAGCAAGAACTCAGCAGCAGCTATACCCAAGGTCTTGCTGTGTCGCCCAATGAGTCGGATGAGAAAGTAATTTCACTTCGTGTGTCAAATGAGTTTAGAGTTTAACGGTAGAAATGAATTATTACTACTCACCCTTCAACGTCCTTCATATCAATAGAGATGTCAATTGTAATCAGGCCTTCTTCTTCAGCAATGCACATCTTGAGAAACTGCTCATCCCGTAGCTCTTTAACAGGCTTGTTTTTCAGGTATTTGAATGCATATGCAAAATGGGCTTCATCAACTTCCTGAACATACATAAAAGTATCATCAGAATACACCGGCTTAAATACCATTTCCATATTTATTGTTAGGATTAGAACAAGATTTTTTTTGTTACCATAAAATCCTTTTCTTGCATGTTCATTGGCGGACAGCGAAGACCACTATATAGCTCCTGCCACTAGGAGATGGACACTAAGCAACTGAAGAGTTGACTGCGCCTACCAGGTATACCCCTCCCTCAGTCACTCAGCTAAATCAGTTTGTACACATGCAGTAGGTCAACTGAATATTGAACTCAAATAGAACATACAACTAAATGAAGTAGGGGATCTCAGAACATAGAAATGTCGAGTTCCCCCAAAACAATGTGTAGGTGCTGTATCCCTCAATGAACATTCAAGAAAAGGATTTTACATTGTTGTTTCCTGATCCTGCCAAGCATGCGTACCCGCAGGAACAAGTCCTCAGCATTGGACCCTTCAGTAGGGTTCTGGTTAGATGTCCTGCCCAGCATCTCCACAATGGACCTGGAGGCTTTTGTAAAGTCTAAAGGCGCTAGTGATAATGAGGGTGCCCATTTCGGGTTAAGAGCCATGTCTATGGGATAGGTTCAATGGCTATTCTGGGAAACAGGCATTTTGTGCCAAGAGGCTCCTGCTGACTGCATGAGAATTTGGCCATGCTCAGTCTACTGGTTTCCACCCTAGAATCCAAAATTGTAGCTGTATGTGCAGAGGGAAATATGGCTAACTGCAATGTGTGCAAAATGTGGTAGCAAGAGGCTGAGTAGGTACTGATGGGCTAGGGTGGGGGAATGCTGCCTAGGGCAGGTCTTACCCGGGTCCAGAAGGATCCCCCCCAACCTGTGGAACACAGGAGTCACAGGAAAAAATGGCATCCAGAATGAAAGGCAAGGGGAAAACAGAGGCGAGACCACTCGCCATAAGTGGAAATCTCTTTCCCAGAAGTGGGTCTCTGCTAATCATTTGGTGGCCGAACTTGAGCGCCAATGAGTGGAATTTCCCACATGGGATAACCCAAGGAAAGCCACCCCCAAGTAGGAGGATAGCCCCCCCCCCCCCCAAAAAAAAAAAAAAAAAGTAACCACACACGGCTTCTTCCTATGGAGACCAAGCTAAAAACAATTTAGCTGTAGGAGTCAAATCTTCCTTTGCTTAGTGTCACCTTCTAGTGGCAGGAACTATAAGCAAGGTCTTCTCTGTGTCCCCCAATGACACAGCCAAGAAACAAAGACAGTTGATCATAATCGATTACAAACAAAAGCCCACTCTTCAATTACTGGAAACAAAAGTATCATTAGGCCGCTCACAAAATGTAAAAGGAAAATGATATTAGTGTTATGTGGGGTGAGGGTGTTATGCATGAAACAAAAAGTGTCAGTCACCCATAGTAACTGGATTCCACCTTCCAGTATTGTAGAAATCAATGACTACTAGAGATGAGCGAGCACGCTCGGTAAAGGCAGATACTCGAGCGAGCATCACTCTTCTCAAGTAACTGCATACTCGTCCTGGCAAATGCGGGAAGGGGGATGGGGGTGGGTGGAGCGGAGGGGAGAGATCTCTCTCCCCCCTGCTCACCCCCGCATTTGCTAGGAGGAGTATGCAGTTACTCGAGAAGAGCGATGCTCGCTCGAGTCTCTGCCTTTACCGAGCGTGCTCGCTCATCTCGAATGACAATATTAAATCCTTTATCCGAATTAGTTTTCATACACAAAAGGACATTTATTTACAAAAAATATCTATTTAGCAATTTAATTGTAACAAAACACTTACCTTCCTGCCTTTTTTGGTTGGAACAATATTTATCTTTCCCCTTTCCTCGAATGTTTGCCGCAGAACCTGCCTGACCAATGGTTCCCTAGCAATCTGCAGGGCAACCATGTATCGGGCTCCTTCCAGCACTGCCTCAGGCGTGGTGAACTGACTACAAGAAAGAATAGTTTTATAAGCAAACTAATGCAAAAGTACTCAAGTACATCTGTCTGATGACGAAGACACCCAATAAATATTCCCCTTAATCGCAAATTGCTTATTTTATTTGGCATTGTACAATGAAAAAAAAAAAAAAAAACAGCTCAATCATAGGCATCAAGTAATGAATAACTGAACCACATGCTTACCTGCACACATAATCTTTAGCGAGTTCTAAAGGTTCTGCTGGAAATTGCTCAGTCTCATGACGCTGGTAACTGTCCCGCAAATTCTCACCAAACTGCTCTGGTGTCAACCCAAACTTCTTTCCCAAACCATCTATAAAAAGCATAAAGACACATGAGATGAGGCTGTGAACATTAGTGTTAATGGTGTATTCCCATCTTATAAAGTGATTGGTAAGAATCTGAGCACTGGAACCCACCCTGAAAATGAAGTGTTGAATTAGCGCTGACCCCCTTCCCAGTTTTTAGCTTCACAGTAGCACTCCCAGCAGTGCATGAAACTGCAGCAAAACCAACTCACTTGAAGGGAGCTGTGGTACAGTTTTCCTGAACAGCAGGGTGGCAACGGTGCCGCTGTGCAGAGAAAGACTGAAGGGAGTGCAGAATCAGGATTGGTGGGGGTTCCAGTGATCACAAAATGACAGCATATACTAGTAATATGACATCAGCTTGTGAGATGGGAATACCTCTGAGTACTGAAGTAGCTTGTATTATACTTCATATTCTTAAAGGGGTTGTCCCGCGAAACAAAGTGGGGTTATACACTTCTGTATGGCCATATTAATGCACTTTGTAATATACATTGTGCATTAATTATGAGCCATACAGAAGTTATTCACTTACCTGTTCCGTTGCTAGCGTCCCCGTCTCCATGGTGCCGTCTAATCTTCAGCGTCTAATCGCCCGATTAGACGCGCTTGCGCAGTCCGGTCTTCTCCTTTGTTGAATGGGGCCGCTCGTGCCGGAGAGCGGCTCCTCGTAGCTCCGCCCCGTCACGTGTGCCGATTCCAGCCAATCAGGAGGCTGGAATCGGCAATGGACCGCACAGAAGCCCTGCGGTCCACCGAGGGTGAAGATCCCAGCGGCCATCTTCACAAGGTAAGTATGAAGACGCCGGACCGCGGGGATTCGGGTAAGTACTATCTGGTTTGTTTTTTTTGTTTTTTTATCCCTGCATCGGGTTTGTCTCGCGCCGCACGGGGGGGCTATTGAAAAAAAAAAAAAAAAACCCGTTTCGGCGCGGGACAACCCCTTTAAGGAGAATCTGACAAATTTTAAGATTTAATTTTAACTGCCGATAGCTGTCCAACATCCATGTTTAGCTTAAAGGGGTTGTCTCGCGGCAAGCATCAAAATTTTACCTTACCCCATTCCCCCTGTCACCCCCCCTGGCATAAAATAGCAAATTAAAGCGTTTTTTTAAACCACTTGCTACTCACCGATCCGACGAAATAAGGAGTTTAAAAAATCTTCTCCCTAAGATGGCCGCCGGTCCTTTCCCAGGGATGCACTGCGGTTTTCTCCTATGGTGCACCGCGGGTCTTCTCTCATGGTGCACCATGGGCTCTGTGCGTTCCATTGCCGATTCCAGCCTCCTGATTGGCTGGAATCGGCACACGTGACGGGGCGGAGCTACGATGACGATGCGGTGACCAGCTCTCCGGCACGAGCGGCCCCATTCACCAGGCAGAAGACCGCACAGCGCAAGCGCGTCTAAAAACGCCAGAAGACAGCGAAATTAGACGGATCCATGGCGACGGGGACGCTAGCAACGGAGCAGGTAAGTGAATAACTTCTGTATGGCTCATATTTAATGCACGATGTACATTACAAAGTGCATTAATATGGCCATACAGAAGTGTATAACCCCACTTGGTTTCGCGAGACAACCCCTTTAAGTCTTTAAGTAACTCCCATGGATTTACTTTACAAGGATCTGCATACGTTGACAAAGAGCAGGCTCTGCACCACACCTTGCCCAGCTTCTACAGGACACACAGGTCACTAAGGCAAGTTTCAAAACAGCATTGCTGATAGTTTATTCAGCAGTCAAAATGGTTGCAATTGATTTGAATAATCCGTGAAACCACGTACCCAGACCAGCACTTTGGCAGATAGAATACATATCTCTACGTGAAGCCTGCTTCAGCTCTGGACCTTTTTGCTCCTCATCTTCTTGTTCTGCAGCTTCTGCTCCTAAAGTGCAATGTAAGAAAAATATTTAAATGTTTACGCACATAAAAACAAAACTAAAAAAATTACCTCCACATACAAAAATGTTAAAGGGGTTGTCTGGTTGTAAACTACTGATGGTCCATCCTTAGGGTAGGCCAATAATAGATCAGCAGGGTCCACAGTCCTGGATCTTCAGCTCTTCTCTAGGCCAGTGCACTCCGTTATTTTCTGCAGCAAAGCAGACAGCTCTGTTCCCACTTCAGTAAGCAGGCTTGCTATTACAAGCAAAGCTACTATTGAGGTGAATAGAAACTTAGTTAGCAATACTAAGCCTGGCCACTGCAGTGAGAAAGGAGCTGTCCGTTTCCTGCACAAATCAGTTCAGTGCATGAGCACAAAGATCTGGCGAAGAGCTGGATCAAAATACAGCACTTGATATCACCCTCCTAATCGCAGACATTCCTCAGTAACCAGAGAACAGTAGAAGACTCTCTCACACTAATGATATCTTGGAAATCACAAACCTTCCTCCTCGCCCTCCTCAGGGATTCGTTTCAGTTTCTTCTGGCTGGATTTGGCAGCATTCTGCATTTTTGGAATATCTCTTCCATAGTACAGCAAAAAGTGATTATAGACATCCCTCAGTTCATCCATTGACCGAACATCTTTCAACCTACATAAATAGTGAGTTTATTCAGATTACTTCACAAATAATGTTCTCCTGAGCCATATAACTCAGTAAATACTCGTACTCCCCATAAACATTATTGGAGCATCTTTTCTTAGAACTCTATTGCACCTCCTAGAAATTTATGAATAAGCCGATAAGTGTGTTGGGGCGTGTCCATACAGTCTGAGTTTGTCCAATCAGAGCTGACAGTAACAGACTGGGTAGGGACACACCACTTTCATGAGAGGAACGGTAACATCCAGTTGTCAACTCATTCATAAAGATCAGAGAAATGACAAAAATTTCTAGTCGCCGTCATCATCATCAGTCAGGGGAGCCAATTGGTGCTCTTTAAAGTTTATTTAAACAATGTGGGGGGGGGGAGTGGTTGACAGTCACCTCTCCATATCTGTAGTATCCAAGGGCCTTATTTCATCTGCCAGTGGCTTGTCGGGATCAGCGGAGATCTGCTCATACTGATAGGCTTGCATCTTCTGAAACAGACGCATCAGATTTTGCTTTCTTACCCTCAGCTGGGTCCACTATGATACAACAGGGGGAAAAAAATATAAGTATACTTGCAGAAACTAACTGATTGCACATTTCTTTAATTAGCATAATAAAATTCACAATTCGATTAAACAGACTGAAACAGATTTTTTTTTTACTTTATTTTTTTTTTAAGATCTGGCAAAACTATGGAATTTGTATCCTAATTTCCTAGTTCTATCTTTTTGAAAGGTTTAATACAAGCTAACTTTATTGCACGGTATGAGGGGTAAGGGACTATCAGCGTCACATTTTGGCTATACCTTCAGTGTATGCGCCAGGAAAACTTTAGACATTTACACTGAATGCATCCAGACTCCCAATGACTCGCCTTGTGTTCTTTTGCCTCAGTTAGTATACTTTTTTTTCCCCTCGCGGAATGGAAATTGTGGTAGGCCGAGCCATTTTATAAAAAGGTATACAATATAAAAATCTTATGCCATGTTGTCTAGTTTGGTTTTGTTGTTTTACAATGATGTCTAATACTGTCTGTTGCAGGTGTATGTCAGGAGAGTCTCCTGAGGTTTATCTCCATAGTAGCTCTCTTAACAGAATGCGAAGAGAGCCTATATAATCCAGGGACGTCTTCTGACATTCACTTTTAGCTTTGGCCGCTACATGTTTTTATAACTTTACTAAAACAAATAAAATAAAAAAAAATTGAACTATTTTGATTGCTGTATGTGGCGGTAAACCATTAGTGAAAGGAAGGGACCCATGTATTCACACTAGAAGTAATAGGTAAATGTTAAAAGGCCTCACATTAAAAAAAAAAAAAAGTAGAGATTATATATTTAATTAATCCATGTTCTATGAGAACTTACCTTTTCATCCCACTGCCAGACGCGCCATAAGTCATTGATGTTCAGCTCTGGTTCCACATACTCTTTTCTATAAAATGCAATAAACGGTACCTGGAATAGAGATTTATTATGAACAAGACATTCTCTGCTAAACCAAAAAACTATGATATTTAATTAGTGCACGGTTATCATATAGCTTGAAACTGTCTGGTGAACGTTACATACCTCAAAGTGTTGATTTCTCATGAAATTCAAAGCTTCTCTGATTTTCTGTATGGTGCTTGGTCCCTTGCGGCCGAAGTTGCTACCAACTTGACTTCGTTCCAAATAATCACAGCTTTCCTAATGTAGGAAGGTAGTAAACGGGTTACTATGGGGTTATTCAAATACATTTACGACATGCAGGTGGTTACAAAATATTTAAACCCATTTACTTCTGTACTGTTTTGCTCACAACCATATCTTCCAAAAGACAGAAGATAAAACAAGGAGATCTGCTATCATTGGACCCAATTCTTACTAAGATGCAGGAAATGGTTCAGGAAGTAAGGGTGGCTGGGACCTTAGGAGGCAGGGATCATGCTGGCCTTGAATTTTGGATATCAAGGGGAGGAAGACCTGAGAAAACTCAGACCTCAAGGTTGGATTTCAGAAAGGCAGATTTTAATGAATTTAGAAAGAGGGAAGGACAGATCCAAATGTCTGGATGTTCTTAAGGACAGAAATGTCCAAAAATGTTGGGAAATATTGCAAAAGGTGATTCTCAAAGCACAATTGTTAATCCCTAAAAGATGGAAGAATGGGAAGCATTAAAAAAAAAAAAAAAAAAAAAAAAAAAAAAAAAAAAAAAGAGGCCAGGATGGATGAACACAGAAACGTAAACATGCTACAATGGAAGAAAAATAAATTTATCAAATGGAAAGAAGGGAATTCAAGTCTCCAGGTCCAGATGAATCGGATACTAAAGAAAGCAGCAGAGGTAATTGCTGAACCACTCGCCGTAATCTTTGAAAATTCCTGAAGAACAGGAGAAGTCCCAGAAGGTTGGAAAAGGGCAAATGTGGTTGCCATCTTAATAAAAAGGGAAGAAGCTGGATCCAGGAAACTACAGGCCTGTGAGCCTGACTTCTATACCGGGTAAGATCTTTGAACAAATTACAGCGTATATGCAAGTACTTGCAGAAGAATGGAGTAATTAACCAGAGCCAGCATAGGTTTTCTAACAAACAAGTCATGCCAGACGAATCTCATTTCCTTCTATGACAGAATCCCTGACTGGGTTGATCAGGGAAATGGGGTAGATATAGTATATCTTGACAAAGTATCTCATACCATCCTTACTCAAAAAATTACAAATATTGTATTGACAAGGCAACTGTTAGGTGGATTCACAACTGGCTTAGTGATTGTACTCTGAGTGGTCGTAAATGGCTGCACATCCAATTGGAAGAATGTCAGGTGGAGAACCACAAGGCTCTGTCCTAGGCCCAGTGTTGGTCAACATTTTTATAAATGATCTGGAGGAGGGAATTAAGGTGAAACTGATCGAATTTGCTCACAGCACAAAGCTAGGAATATAGCTAACACTAGAGAAGAGAGAATAAGGATTCAAAAAGATCTAGACAAGCTTGAACAGTGGGTGGCAACTAGCAGAATGGCATTTAACAAAGAAATGCAAGGTCCTACATCTGGGCAAGAAAATAAGTAGTTTTTATTCTCTATGTTCAAGGGGCCCACATGTTTCAATCTGGTGTTGAATGCGGTCATCGACGGCAACAGGTTGCTTGCTAGTAACCTAGTGCTACCGGAGACTGCAACACATGAGGGGAGGAAGCTTTGCTGTGACAACTTGGAGGGGGTGGGCATGCTATGATTACTGAGACTTAAACAAACCAAAGTTAAAAGGGCTTACCCAAAAGTAAGAAATAGAAAAAGAAAAAAAAAAAAAAAAAAAAAAAAGGAAATTCTACCAAACAAACACATACACATTTTTTTAAAACCTGGATTAAATGACAATTGTCATGCAACTGCTACTAACTATTAATGAATTCTGATCTCCAAGCATTTCTATAACTACAGATGTATCAGTCAAATTGGGAAATTACTTTACGGATCCAGCTCTTATGCTATGGAGGCAGACAGACAGATCAGAATGGCTGCTATACGCTGGGGGGAGTGTGTGGAGGTTGCTTCAAGGGGTTTCTAAGGTTATGAAAACATAGCCGGTTTCTTCCAAACAATGCCACTCTTGTCCACGGGTTGTGTCCAGTATTGCAGTTTAACTTCCATTCATTTCAATGAAGCTTAGCTGCAATATCATATAAAATCCTTTAGATAAGGGTGGCCCTGTCTTTGAAAGAAATCAGCCATGTTCAACCCTAGACAAACTCGTTAAGAGTTTTTAATATAAAAACTACCTGTTGAGAGATAGTCGGCGTTGAAAATGCATTCCTGTAGATCCAGTCAGCTTCTTCCTCCAGTTCATCATCTTCGGCAGATTTTACTGCCATGGTCCGCAGCTACAGAAAATTGAAAAAAAGAAATAAAAATATTAAAAAATGTCCACACTATTACAATTAAATAAAAAATTGGTGGATTAACAAACTGGGTGGTAATGCTTAAATGAATCACTAGTACCACCATTTTACTGTCTTCTAAGCAATTTACCTGGAATCTTTCTGGCAGGTCTGTGGTCCGGATCTCATTGTCTTGGTCAGTTAAGTGACTGCTCTCTAATTCACTTGGCTCATAGATTTCAAAGATGCTGCGCCGGCTCACACGCTTCTTAGCGGTTTTCTTGGGTCTGACACGAGTTTCTCCATCTGCTTCTTCATCCTCATATTCATACTCCTCCATTTCCTCATCATCTTCATTGTATTTTTCAAACTCTTCATAATCAAAATCTACACCAAAGATCTCCTGAGCTTCCTGCAAAGCACTGAAAGAGGAAAAAAATGCTAAGAACATATACAAAAGGAAGCCAACACTACCCATATATATGCATCCCTCTGCTAATTACCCATAAAGTTGTGGAATACATGCTCAAATGCTTTCAATCTAGCTAAGGAAGCACATAATGCTATTAGATTTCTAAGGGGTATAGGGGTCACTCCTTGGTGCGTCACTGAATTTGCAGAACATTCTTTTCTCCTTAAGTGATTAACTTAAAGAAACGCTCTGGAAAATCTAGTTTTTATTATTATGCGTAGCACTTCGTAATAGTGATTCTTCTGTCTAGATTAGCCCCTACTGTGAACGGTGCAGTTAACCACATGACTTCACTTCAACCACTGGGCAACATCACGAGTTATTGTACAGACCAAAGGTCAATGTCATCCAGACTGCCTGACATTTGTTTGATTACGGACGTCAGCAGTAAAATACACACTCGCAGAGCATTTGAACTGCCCATTGGTAAATATAGTAGAAACCTCTCAGTGCGAGATCCGACAAAACATACACTATATACTACTCAGAAGCGGACGAGAAACAGGAGAAGGGTAGACTTAGACTGTACTACTTAAAGGGGTTGTCCCGCGCCGAAACGGGGGGTTTTTTTTTTTTTCAACCCCCCCGTTCGGCACGAGACAACCCCTATGCAGGGGTTAAAAAAGAACACCGGACAGCGCTTACCTGAATCCCCGCGCTCCGGTGACTTCTTACTTACCTGCTGAAGATGGCCGCCGGCATCTTCTCCCTCGGTGGACCGCAGGGCTTCTGTGCGGTCCATTGCCGATTCCAGCCTCCTGATTGGCTGGAATCGGCACGTGACGGGGCGGAGCTACACGGAGCCCCATTGAGAAAAGGAGAAGACCCGGACTGCGCAAGCGTGTCTAATTTGGCCATTAGACGGCGAAAATTAGACGGCAACCATGGAGACGAGGACGCCAGCAAAGGAACAGGTAAGTGAATAACTTTTGATAACTTCTGTATGGCTCATAATTAATGCACAATGTACATTACAAAGTGCATTAATATGGCCATACAGAAGTGTATAACCCCACTTGCTGCCGCGGGACAACCCCTTTAAGACACCAATACTCTGAACCTTGTTACATTACTATACGGAGTGTTTTTGCATAAGGCTGCCTGTCCACAGGGCGGGTTTGAATTGCGTTCCCTGCGGCGATAATCCAGCCGCAGGGAACGCAGTGAAAGCTCATTGCGATTCTCCGCTTGGGGGCGGCAATTTACAGCATACTGCAAATATACCACGATTCTCCGCGGTCAGCTTAGCTGTCAGATAGGCTGACAGCAGAGATCAGTCTGCTGGTTCCTGCTATCGAGCGGTGGTATCCCGCGGCAAATCTCCGTCGCGGGATACCGCAACG
The DNA here is from genome assembly GCF_035609145.1 of Eleutherodactylus coqui. Lineage (NCBI taxonomy): Eukaryota > Metazoa > Chordata > Amphibia > Anura > Eleutherodactylidae > Eleutherodactylus > Eleutherodactylus coqui. The sequence goes on along the minus strand of NC_089840.1, from coordinate 59,729,022 downwards.
CACGTGGACAGGCAGCCTTACTTTCTTTGCTAGCAATCTGCCTATCCAGTCACTGAAAAGTGAAAAAAGAAAATATTTTGTTCCACCAAAACTACTACTTACGCGTCAGCATATCCTGGAAGCTTCTTCCTCCACTTTGGTTTTTTCAGTGGCTGTCCGTCGTCATCAACAATGAAATCATCAATGTCTGTAACATAAGAAAGGGTGTTCTCCAGATCTGGTCTCCAAAACTTCACATTCAAAACTAAAAACAGCATTAATAAAAATGCCTACCAGATTCTTCCTCTTCCTCCTCCTCTTCTTCTTCAGCAGCTATAACTGGCTGATCACCCGAGTCAAGCCTATCCTCATCCTCACCATCTTGGAAGATTTCCTCAGCAATGGCCTCTTTTTCATGTTCCTCTTTTCCAGCATCTTCCTCTTCGTCTTCATCATCTGACATTTTTTTCACTCTCCTAAATTTTTGCTGTATTGGAAAAATGGCCAATTACAATAATACAGATGCATACAAATCATGTTTTGCACTTCAAAAGCAAAGTAAACTAACAACATTTATTTGTATAGCACCAACTTATTTCACAGAGCTTAACTGAAAAAAAAAATGCAGTTAAAAGGGCTTGTCTGACAATCTCTTCTCTAAGAATAGCCATAAAGCTCCAACTGACTACATAGGATACAGCAGGGGAAATCCAGTATCACTTCTGGACATTTAAATGATGCCGTAATAAAACATACTGTATGCCCTTAAAAAGGAACTTGGCAGTACTTTTAAGCCCTATAAACTGCCTTGTGGAGCTCCAAGGTGAGAAAATGGGGGTTCCAGGGAGCTGCATATTATACTCACCAGGTCCCCAGTTTGAGCACTGTGCACCTGAGAAACCAGCACGCGCACGCAGTGCGATTTTTTTCAGAAGGCTATGTGTACACACTCTCCCCATAGAGAACAACGTGCGCATACAGCCTTCTGAAAGTAGTCACAATGTGTGCATGCGCGGATATTTCTGCGGCACAACATTGGACCGGGAGACCCAGTAAGTGAGTGCAGAAATCAGCTCCCCGGACCACTACTGTTCCCTCAGTTTTGAGGGCCCGACCACAGTGTCTTCTGCACCATCCATTTTACTATGGAATGCAGACTTGTGTCCCAGCCTGACTGCCAGTCTCCGGACCAAAACTCTGAGAATCATACATGCATATGATGCTCCAAGTTCGGAGACCTGCAATCAGTCCAGGACACATTTCTGCGCTTTGTATGTTAAACTGTACAGTAAGACAGCGTGGTCGGGCCCCAAGCCCCATAACGTAGTTTATGAGGCTCAGTTGCTGACAGGTTCCCTTTAAGGGACTATCATTATACAGCAGTACAATCTTTACTAGGAACATGTTGGCAATAAAAACAAAGTAGTAAAATACTGTACTTACACGTTTCACTTTAACACCCAAGTTTTCTTCAATGAGATCAAAGTCGTCATCTTCCAGCCGGTCATCAAATGCTTTAAGTATATGGGAAGAAAAATGCAACTTAATAAAGGTTTTTATTTTTTTACACCTACTCCTTACACCAATCAAGGTACATTCTATACAAATGAATAATGCTGCAGAGGAGCATTGTTTTGGTTTTTTTTTCAGCTAAAAAAAAAAATTGACCTGCGGTTTGGATTTTTTAATCTGCAGCATGTCTATTTCTCCTGTGGATTTGCATCCCTTTCAATGTAGAGGGATGAAACACACGTGTAACATTTGAATTTTGCAGCGGATTCATGGCAAAATCCACTAACAGATTTGCATATTTTTTCACTGTGTGGACTTGCCTATACCCGCCATTACAGTACACACTTACTGCGCTTTCTAACTTTGTGGCCGATTTCATCGTCTGAGCCTCCAGACTCACTCCCTGCATCCTCTTCCTCCTCCTCTTCTTCCTCATCATCATCGTCATTGATAAAGTCTTTTAAATTTCCTTGTTCATCCTGTTCGTCTGGATTTTCATCCTCCTCCTCTTCATCTGGATGAAGCAAAAAATAAAACTGAAATTAACTCATTGTTAAAAATCTATGCAATCTGGAGGAGTCATTAGCAATAAGGAGCATGTGTACCCTAGAACCACAAACCAACTTCAGCATGGGTGACATTACCTAAATTCTTAAATTTTATAATGGACTTCACCAAAGATGGGTGAAAAGTTGCGACTACTAATGGCAAGAATATTAATGGGGTATTCTCATCTCAGGAATCCTATTTCAATGCGTTTGAAATCCCAAAGCAATGCATTCACCCATGAGATTTTTATTTCCAAAATGCTCCGTTCTCCAGATTTTGATTCCTATGCGGTGGTTGTTTACTGCTCGTTGCCAGGGAAACAGACCACTTCTATACAAGGAAAGAGCAGAGGAGGCCGGCGCTTGCACACTTCTGTCATCTAAATCTGGTGGACGGAATCTCGGAAGCGCACGCACACTAACTTTCGGATGGGCCACCAAATACTGCTATGCTCTGGTGGCCCATCTGAAGAAAGATAGTCTGTTTCCATGGCAACAAGCAATAAACAACCAGAGCACAGAGGAATCAATATCTGCAAAATCAGGAGAACAGAGAATTTTGGAAATAAACTTATGGGTGAATGCATTTTATTTTCGTGATTTCACACACATTGAAGGGAAAACCCCTTTAATATACTATCAAATGCAGTCCATCATCTGTGGTAAACCTAGAAAGGAAAAAAAGTGCTTTAATAATGGAAGTGTTAGTAATTAGTCTGAAATTAAAAGAGCTTCTTGTCAGGAAGCATTTTATGACCTATTCTACTTACCATCGTCGTCTTCAACAAACTTCTTGCTGGATCTCTGTACCACCTCCCCATCATTGTCGTATTCTTCCTCAGATTCCTCTGCTTCACTTTCCACAAAGTCTGACATGGTCCTGCTGATCAATATTATTGTCGTTAGGACATTCCTACAACACCTGTTCCTAATTATACAATACCGTGTAGACTATGTTCTCCCACTGCCTTACACAGGAGAAGATACATCTTAGGAGAGTCTTCCCTAGCCAGTGCTTGGAAGCCAGACGTGGCTCTTGGGCGATCTGCATATACAGTATTCTACCAAAAGTAACTGAACACCTGAGCAAAAATCAAAAGCAGCGTATATTTACATATGTTAACCCCTCAGTGACTGAGCTTTTTTGTTTATTTCTATTTTCGATTTTTCCTCCCCCCTTTTGAAAAAATCGTAAAGCTTTTCATTTATCCATACTGTACATGTCTAAGGGCCTGTTTTTTGCGGGACGAGTTGTATTTTTCAATGCTATTTAATGCACCATATCATGTACTAAAAAAATGTTAAAAAATTCTAAGTAGAGAGAAATGGAAAAAATATAAATAAATAATTCCACCATGTTTTGGTGCATCTTGTTTCTACGGCACACAAACTGCAACAAAAGTGACATAACTGTGTTCTATGGGGCAGTACGATTACTACCATGATAAACAGTTTTTTTGTTGTTTTTTTTGCTGTACAGTTTTTTTTCAAAGATGTTAAGTTTTTTGCCGCCATATTCTGTGCGCAATAGCTTTTTTATTTTACTCTCAGCATAGCTGCGCAGGGGCTCATTTTTTGCAGGACACGTAGTTTGCGTTGGTACCATTTCGGAATACCTACAAATTTCTGATCACTTTTTATTGAATTTTTTCTTGGAGAAGGGGTGACCAAAAAAGTGCACTCCTGGCGACGTTCATCGTGTGGGGTAAATAATGCGTTATTTTGATAGATTGGACTTTTACGGATGCGGCGATACCAAATATGTATTTTTGTTTTATGGTTTAGAATCTTATTATAAATATGGCAAAAGGGGGGCGATTTAAAACTTTTTTTTTTTTTGCAATTAGTAAAACTTTATTGATCTTGTTTTTACTTTTTTTTTTTAGTCCCCCTAGGGGACCACAATTTGCGATGCTTTGATCGCTCCTGCAGTATGATTTAATGCCGTAGCGATCTGACAGACAGTCTATCAAGCCACCTCACGGGGAGAGCTTGGTAGGCATTCTGCCATGACAGCACTGGGGCCTTTTAGAAGGCCCCCTGGCTGCCATCACACCCACACGGCTTCCTGTGATCTCATTGCGGGGGGGGGGGGGGGGGGGGGGCTGTACAGGATCCACGAACATCGTTCAGGGAATTTAAATGCTTAAAGGGTTAACAGCCCCAATGAGCAGTGGCAGCTTATCACAGCCTTGGCCGCCGGGTGTTGGCTATAAGGAACAGTCGGCACCTGGGATGTATGAAGGTAGGTCGCCCTGTGATTGCCCTTCATACATGTCTTGCATCTGCGGGACGTAAAAACACTATACGTCTGTCACTAAGGGGTTAAACGAGTAATCTGACGTCCACAATTTGTGTATCCAGTCCCCCATGTGGCAACAATACAAATAAGCCTATACTCCCCACTCCGTTGTGTCCCACATCGTGGGAGCCGGTCCAATCATGGAACGTGCATATGCTCAAACCAACATAAAGCAGCAGTGGATTTGTGACAAGGCGCGTTGTCCTGCTGGAAGTATTGTTCACCATTCCCAGAGTATTACCCCATTGTCAGCAGCATATCGTTGTTCTTGTCAATACAACCAACGGGCTGAGACCATGAAAACTAACAATGCCACATGTAAACTCTAAAGGCCCATTTAGACGCAAAGATAAGGCCCATTTACACTGGACGAATGTCGGGCAAACCATGGCTCTGGCTCGCTCACAGAGCGGCCAGCAGGGGGCCGGGGCAGCTGAAGGAGATTTCACTCCTCGCTTTCCCTCGCCCCTCTCCATTCACTTTAACAACGGCAGTTCAGCACTGAACGATCATCATTCAGATCATCGTCCATCGTTTAGACTGCATAAAATCCTGAATGATGATCGTTTAGGCCACAGTTCAAGTGAAAACTGCGCGATGCCCGCGTTTACGTGTAACGATTACCGCTCAAATTCGTTCACTGAACGAATTTTGAGCAATAATTGATTGCGTGTAAACGGGCCTTTAGTTCCTTGGATTGAGGCATAAGTGAAATAAAACAAACTATGGCACCTCCAACTGTCTGCATCTTGTGCAGTGGATGTCCAAATACTTTGGGTAGGACAGTGTAGCTCCAAGTACTGAATAAGTAGTATTGGGCAACAGAAGCACGGGGGATATCACAACATTACTGGAACATGACACTGAGGCCTCCTGTACACGGGTGGGGCGTCATTGCGAGATCCGCGGCAATAAATCGCAGGTGGAGCTCGCGTGCCACGCTTTCCATAGGAGAACTATGCAAAGCGCTGCCTACCGTGATTTTCTGTCCGCTTGAGTAAAATCGCGGCATGCGGCATTAATATGGGCTCATCGTTGAGACCTTTTAGTGCTACCCCCCTCCTCCCCAACGGAGGAATATCGCTAGCGATATTCCGTCGCGGCCGTGGACAGGTGGCCTAAGAGATCAATACCATATCACGCAGTTAAAGGGGTTGCCCAGTTGTAAACTCCTAGGCCGGCTGTTGCAATATACCACTGCGGGAGAACACGTTGTCCCTGCAATTTACCACAAGGAGCCTATCATTCTGATAGGTTCATTGCGGAAAATCGCGGCATGCTGTAAATTTTATACACGAGCGGAAAATCGCCTTGATTTTCTATGCGCTTTCTATAGTTATCCAATGGAAAGCATTCATTGCGTTACCCACGGTGGATTATCGCTGCAGGTAATGCAGTGAAATATCACCCGTGGACAAGAGGCCTTAATGATGAGCTGTCCTTAAGATAAGCTATCAACAGTCAATCAGCAGGGTCTGTCATCCTATTAGCTCCCTGCCTCTAGGAAAGCAGACGGCTTCGTTTCCACCGCAGTGGTCCAAACATTGCATTGCAGTTCGCACTAATTTCAATGAGACCTTGGCCTGCAATATCAAGCCTGGCCACTATAGTGGGAACAGAGCTGTCTGCCTCCTGCAGAAATCTTCTCAGTGCACAGGAGCGCCAGCAGTTGATGGACCCTCATTGATCTACTCTTGATGAACTAGCCTAAGGATACCCCATCAGCAGCTTACAACTGAACAACCCCTTTAACACTAGGGTTACCGTTCTAGCTCCAGAAGATATAATGAGCATATATGAAAGTGGCTCATGTGCAGGAAGAGATCGGCAGCCTTTGTTTTATGGTGCATTTATATGAGCGATATTCCTGCTCCAGAATTGCCATTTCCCATGTTAGCCAAACAAACGCGTCAGCCTCGCGTCTCGCTGCGATCTTCACACAAGTGTGATGCGGTTTTCCATTCTAAATATTGGAAAAACATGCAATTTATATGCGCATAAAAATGGCGCGTGCAGCAGTGTGGCTCTCACAAAAACGCATCACAGAAAAAAATTGCAGGTTTACGAATGCGACATCCGTCCAAGGTTCTCAGACCAATATCGCATCCGCCCTTGTAAATACAGAATAAGGCCGCCTGCAGCCGAGCGGGTCGGATCCGGCGGCGAGAATTCTCGCCGCGGGACCCGACCAGAGCGCCTGCAGAGACGAGCGCGTACTCACCCACGCCCGGCGGCCCCGGCTCTTTTATGTGCCGGCTGCCGGCGCATGCGCAGACCGGAGCCGGCGGCCGGGTGAGTGACGTTTCTGTGCGAGGCTCTGCGAGCCCCGCACAAAAATAGAACATGCCGCGGTTTGCTTGCCGCGCGAGATTTCGCGCGGCCAAACCGCAGCCGTCTGCATAGGAGTGCGTATTGTAATGCACTCCTATGCAGGCTTTGAGCGGCGGAAATCCCGCCGCGGGATTGCCGCCCGTGTGCAGGCGGCCTAAGGCTGCCCTCACAACGGATGCTTTTTACCGCGGCACCCCGAGCATCGTGCTAATCGCGGTACAACGCACCCATTGATTTCAATGGGGCCTCGCAGACCTGCACTCGAACATGTGTAAAAGTGCAATAAGGGTAAAAAAAAATTTTTTTTAAATTGGTAGTTTACGCTTAAAGGGGTTGTCCCGCGAAACAAAGTTGGGGTAAGCACTTCTGTATGGCCATATTAATGCACTTTGTAATGTACATTGTGCATTAATTATGAGCCATACAGAAGTTATTCACTTACCTGTTCCGTTGCTAGCGTCCTCGTCTCCATGGTGCCGTCTAATTTTCAGCGTCTAATCGCTTTTCTGAATGGGGCCGCTCGTGCCGGAGAGTGGCTCCTTGTAGCTCCGCCCCGTCACGTGCCGATTCCAGCCAATCAGGAGGCTGGAATCGGCAATGGACCGCACAGAAGACCTGCGGTCCACCGAGGGAGAAGATCCCGGCGGCCATCTTCACAAGGTAAGTAAGAAGTCGCCGCAGCGCGGGGATTCAGGTAAGCACTATGCAGGTTTCTTTTTTAACCCCTGCATCGGGTTTGTCTCGCGCCGAACGGGGGGGGCTATTGGAAAAAAAAAAAAAAAAAAACGTTTCGGCGTGGGACAACCCCTTTAACACAAGGCTAAAAAACAGACAAATTAAAGATACTGCAGAACCTCTTCAGCATCTCGGACGCGCCGCCGTTGGGCGCAGTTTAGCATTTCCGTTTCTCTGTTCTGTCTGAGGAGCAGAGAAATGGAATTAAACGTCTCCACTTTTCAAACGTAACAAATAGTGCTGCCGACTGCGCCATTTGTTCCATCTGAAAGACTGAAATGGAATGGGATTAGGCGGTTTTAATTAAACCTATTAATATCAATGGGGAACAAAGCAGACTCGTTTAATTCTGTCTTTATGTTTCTTTGGTCTTCAAACCCACCAAAGAAACAGGAAAAGGTTAACCGCGTCTCCTGCCGGCGTGGACGAGCCTCGCGCCATTCATGCTGGAGTTCGCTACTCAAATCTGTCACTCTGCTCTTATTACCCGAGGTCCGTCCGCCTCTCGCTCTGTGCGCCGATTTGTTTCCAAAAGCCAAATATGAAACATTTCAGTTTCACATCTCAAATTTCTCTAAAAAGAAACCAGCCAACCGTCACACAGAGCCTGCGGCACGGATCACAGCCAGGCAGGGGCTCATTCACACGACTGCAACCGTAACGCGCTGGAGGAGTCCCGCAGCTTTTACATGTCTGTGTGAGCCGGCAGAGACCAGGTATGGCAGCGCATCTCTCGCACGTGGCCACCGCGCACCGCGACTAAGTCTTTTTTAATATTTAATTCCCCTCTCTGTTCCATAGCAGGGTTGCGTATCAATTGCCACCCATAAACAATGTGTCACGTATGTAAAGCGTTGTAAACGCTGCCCGTACAAATGTATAGCGCTCACGCTCCGTGGCACGCAGTGAAATAGAGAATGCTGCGATCTTTTTTTGTGCACATCTACGCGCACATGTGAACAGATCAGTGAAAGTCTATTTACTTCCATTGCCTCAATTCACCGCGTGTCACCCGGCCGTAATACAATCCAAAACCACGGTCATGTGAATGAGCCCCAGGGCAGGGGTCACACAAGCGCATTGCGTATTACAAGCACTGAATGGAGTCAAGGAAAATAGATTGATTTTCACGGATCCACTCACACTTGCGTATATTCATTGCGTATAATACGCACGTAAAAAAAGAACGCAGCATGTTCTATCTCAGCGCATATTACACACGATAAGAGCCCCAATCGTTGTCTACGGGTGTGCGTGAAAACGCTGCACATACGCCAATACATTGGTATGCAAGGTGTTTTTTTTACGCATGTTGCTAGGAAACCTGAGCTAAAACTTACAAGGAAGCCGATGCAAACAGCGAGCATCAGGTGAACCGCCAACTGCGGATCAATCGCATCCTTACAGATCAATAGACTCCTATGCGCGGATTCCATGGTAAAACGCAGCGTTTTTTTCTTTCGCTAATAGAACGCACAATACCTACCAGCAAGTGTGAGCGAACCGGAAGGTATTGGAGAGGCAGCAACGGGGGCAAAAAAAGAAAAGAATTGCCATGCTGTGGCTGTCAATTCCGCGCCGCATCTCCAGTTCCGCCCGGCTCTGCCACAACAGATTGTCCACCCCATGTGGATGAGATTTTTGCAAAACCTCGTCCACATAGTTGGCTAACCCCAGGAATAGGAGCCGCGGGCGGATTTGCCGTACAGAAATTCTGCGGCAAATCCGTCCCGTGTGACGCAGCCTCGGGGCTCCTACCCACTAGCGGTTTTTTTTTAATGCAGATGTCTATGGGACTTTCGAATGTTAAAAATGCATCGCACACAAAAATCGCAAGTTTGTATTTCTGCGATTTTTGTGCAATGCGATTTTAACATTAGAAAGTCCCATTAACATTTGCATTAAAAAAGAAAACCGCTAGTGGGTAGAAGCCCTTACTGTGCATCATAAACGTGGACGGCGACCGTGAAATCCGCAATTCAGATCCACTCGTGTCAGACCGGCCTCAGAGTCTATTCAGATGGCGGAATCACCGCAAATTCTGCCTCAACAAAACCTGCCGATATCCACGGGTTCTGCCATGATTTGCATGCCTATTATGTCCGGTCACTGGGCAAAATCCATGTGCGAATTCCAACGCAGAAATGAGCGGTTTTTTCATGCAGATGTTGCCCAATGACCGGGCACAATCAGCAAGCAGAGCCACGACAAGGAATGGAACAATTAGAGAAAGTTCAAGAATCATTTCAGGATTTTATCATGTTTTTAAATTGGATTTTGAAGGAGATATATATATATATATATATATATATATATATATATATATACACACACACACACACACACAACATTAGTATACATTATATATATATATGTTCACACATCTGTGACTCTATATATCATTTCTATATAATCTGTAACGGTTATCATTTCTGTATATATTTATAAATAGGTTTTTCAAAAAGCTTGCAGGATTAGATGTATATTAAATGTTATATGCTATATGTCGTGTTATTACACCCTCACAGGCATTCATTTTACGGTTTGTTTTTATATCATGTATATTCACCAACGTTCCTTCCCGCGACCCACTTGTTCGGCGCATCTCCAGCCGCGGACCCTCATCGCCCCCTGTGGACTATTTTATAGCACTTGGTATTTAGAATAAGGAGAATTTGTTACAAACACCATATCCTCTGCGATTCAATCCCACTGGTGACTGATGTGGTTTCCGTCTCCCCCATCCAGACGCTATTGTTCATATACATTGTCTTGTTGTTGATAACAAACTGTGTAATTAGAGGTGTTTATTGTGTTGTTTGTTATTTCTTTGCATGTGTAAATATTAACCCTTAATACTGATCTGTGGAGATCTTGTAGAATAAAGCACAAGGAAAGTCCGATCCCTCCCAGTCATGGCAGCGCAGTCATATTCACGCCAGCGACCTACAATCCGCTAGAGTGCAAAAAAACGTTCGATGGAGCGCAAAAAAAAAAAAGTGAAAAATACATGGCGGCACGCTCTATTTCTCGGTGTACAATGCAGCGTGCGCCCTATACACTTGTATGGGCAGCATATGCAGCGCTGTCTATACGCAACATATTGAGTATGGGCGGCGACTTCCCACGCAACTCCGCTATGAAAGAGCAGGGTGTTTAAAAAAAAAAACAAAAAAAAACACACTGTGCCCCTCTGTGAGAGACACGGGCACACGCAGTACACTCGCTGCCCATACGCTGTCTCTGCCGGCGGAGTCAGCATTTACTAACACCGAGAAAACCTTGCGAGGAGACCCGCAGCGCTTGGCCGAACACACACAGCCAGGCGGGACCCCGACCCTGTTCCCGGCCGGTGACCCCGCGTACCTGTCCAGATTCTTCATGATATGCATTGCGGGCGTGCCGGCCGGCGCACCAACGCAGTACAGATTATGCCGCACCGGCACTAGGCGATGATGCGGATCCATGAGCTTTTGCGGAATGATGATTACAGAAGAGCTGTGAATCAGCCGGCTTTCAAGTCGGAAACCGCGCCGAAATAGAACATGCTGCGATTTTCCCTCCATGAACGGAAAATCACAATTGATTTCCGCCCGTGGACGGGAAATAGCGCTTTTCAAAACAGTGTTTATGGGTGGTATTTACTGCCTGTGTGCATTCGGGCGGCTCGTGGACAGGAGGCCCAATGCTGGAGCCGCAGGCGTGTACGGTTACCGCGTATCACGCGTGTGCTGTGTGCGGGGGCTACACCGGAATGCGCAATCAAATACATTGCTCTATGCAGTTCGCGTGTAATATGCGAGCATTGCCACGTATTACACGCAAGAGAGTCCATCGCCCGCTATGGGCGCAAACCACCCATATGCAAGGAAATAAAAAATTTTTTAAAAAGATCAGTTAGACTGCGCACAGCAGCTTCCGTAAGATACGCCGTCCTGCGCAGTACAGGACCGCTCCCATACACAGCGATTGGCCGGACGCACGCGTTCTTTGCGCACAGACTCATTCGCACGGACTCCTACGCAGACTTCAATTACAGCTACGTATTCTTCACGGGCTTTAAAAAAAAAAAATAGCCCGTCCCATCGTGCGCATAATATGTACTATAATTGTCCATTTAAACCAATGAGCTGCGTAAACGCGCAGGAGACGGGCAGAATATACGTATTCACGGCTTAAATCCATGGGAGGCCGAGCGGTTTTTTTTCTAGACGTGCAAATAAACTGCGCATTTACACGTGCATAAAAAAATCTGATAAACAGAAACCCGGAAGGTATCGCGTACCGCGGGCTGTGACTACGTAGCGGGTCGAGGTACGACCGAGAACGTTCCCATATGGCCTGGGTTTTAGCAGATTAGACCCCGTCCATCTGCTGGGGATCCACAACAATATCTGCGCCATTTCCGCTAGGTGTGAACGCGCCCCGACTCCTCAGCGCTCTACGTGACCCGCTTACACACGTATGACCCACTTACACACGCGTGACGCAGACGGTCGCCGTCACACCTTACAGCTGGGGCACTTCAGCCCATATAATGATGGCAATTATGGCTGCTGAGCCACTTCCGGCCGGATCACAACAGGAACCCCTGGGGAGCCCCACACACACAGAACCACAACGACCAGAGCTGTGTGGAAACCGTCAGTAAGCTGTAACATCCACTACCCCTCCACACTGTATAGGAGCCCCTGTACGCTGCGGCCTACCCGCAGGCCTCCCCCAGTTCGGGCCTACCACACAGCTGAGACCTACTAAGGCTAAACCGTTCTCACCTGCTGCCGAGTAGCTCCGCTCCGTGTAGACAGACACCCCGTCAGGCACTCGGTACCGCACGGCAAGGCGTCTAACCGTCTCTGCGAGCCCAACGGAGGAGAAAGTAACGAGCGGACCAGCGACGTGACGTATTTCCCTCACCGCCCCCTCCACGCGCATGCGCCGTTTCCAGATTCCTCGAGCAGCATGCAAAGGCGCATGCGCCTCTCCTTGTCAGGGGCTAAAGCGAGCCTGACGCGCATGCGTAAACAACAACGGCTGCGTTCCTCACTTGGAGCGCATGCTCAGTAGAATTTATTTGCAGAACCCAGTCTAAAAAGTGCTGTAAGTCTAGCAGTACGTGAAGATCTCGGACGAAAGTAAACGCAGTGTAATGAGACCGGTTAAAGGGGAAGATAAAATAGACCGAAAGTTGTTTATTATATATTTTGCCAATAGTTAAGATGGCGGATGGGAACTTCCGGTTTTCTCTGTTGCCAAGGGTGCATTTCCGGCGGAGCCCGCTGACGTTTCCGGTGTGTGCTGCGCCGGTGTGTGAGTGATGATGAAGCCTCAGGACGGAGCGGGCTCTCTCATTCTCTTCATCACGCCCCTGCTGTTTCCTTATGGCTTCTCCTCCGAGCTGTCTGTGGTGACTTGCGGCTCCGTCGTGAAGATCCTTAACACCAAGCACAACGTGCGGCTGCACTCCCACGACGTCAGATACGGATCAGGTAACGGGCAGAGGGGGCAGGAGGAACTACCGAGGGATGTCTGGGGACATCTCCGGCCATTATCACTCATTGCAACCCCTTTGGTAAATGTATTCATTTATTTCCAGGAGGAGTAACAGAGGAAAATCACAATGAAAACTAAAGTCTGTCCCCAGTGCCCACATGATAAGCTTTAGATGTAGCATCGGTGATGCCTCCAGGGTACTTTACACACTGCGATTAACGCCTGGATTCTCAAAAAAAAACGTATTTGAGCGATAGCCGCCAGCATGGCAGAAAACAAAGAATCGGTCAGTTGTCGGCGTCGCTTAAGTTTTAGTAAAACTAAAGACCAAGCGGCTGTCGGCCTCTTTAAAGGGACCTTTAACCCCTTAAAGACCAGGCTGTTTTGTACCTTAAGGACCAGACCCTTTTTAGGGATTTTACCCACGTGGCGGACTTACTGGCCTATTTTGTTTCCTTTAGCTATCATCAAAATTATTTTTACTGCGTTTTTTTTTTTTCCGTGACATATCGGGCGATTTATTTTATTTATTTTTTTAAATATCTTTTTCACTGATTTTTTTTTTTTTCCGTTTTTTAGTTTTATTCAGGGTAAAATGTAAAAAAATATATATATTTTTAAAAACCGTTTGGTACCGTGTTAGCAAGTAGAGCAAAATGTGATCGTTCTCACTAAAGGTGCACACAGAGGAACGCTCACAATTTGTCAGAAACTGACAGTTTTGAGCGATCATTTTGCATAGGTACTAATGGGTTAATCAGCCCTTTAATACCTCATTGCATGTATTTAGAGAACAGCTGGTGGTCTGTTCTCTAAATACATCACTATTGTTCTCCAGCAGGCCAGTGGCTGTTAACAGCTGTTGCAGAATGCCATCAGCGCTGCCCGTGGAGAACACAGCGTGCGGTCTGTCTTAGCGTTCTGAGGGACAAGGATTTCATGCAGACCTGAAGTCAGCGATGGATGAAAAGTGCACAATGGGCGCACAACAAATATCGCTCAATAGATGGCTTTTGAGCGAATTTTGAGCTATAATCGTTGCATGTAAAGGGGCCTTAAGAGAAACCTGATACCTTTTTTAAAGGCTAACAAAAAGGCATGATGCTATCGCGAGCTTTCGGACCTCTCAAGGTCCTTCCTCCGACTTAAAGGGGTTGTCTTGCGGCAGCAAGTGGGGGTATACACTTCTGTATGGCCATATTAATGCACTTTGTAATATACATTGTGCATTAATTATGAGCCATACAGAAGTTATACACTTACCTCCTCCGGTGCTGGCGTTCCCGTCTCCATGGCGCCGACCGAAGCCGCCTTCTGCCTCGATTAGACGCGCTTGCGCAGTCTGTCTCTTCTGTCCCGTTGAATGGGGCCGCTCCGGCGTGCTCGCGCCGGAGAGCTGGTCTGCGCATGCGCGGAAGACCTGTGCGGCGCGAGCACGCTGGAGCGGCCCCTTCAACAGGACAGAAGAGACAGACTGCGCAAGAGCGTCTAATCGAGGCAGAAGAAGGCTTCGGTCAGCGCCATGGAGACGGGGACGCCAGCACCGGGGGGGGGGGGACCCCCTGTAGGTAAGTATATAACTTCTGTATGGCCAATATTTAATGCACGATGTATATTACAAAGTGCATTAATATGGCCATACAGAAGTGCTTAACCCCACTTGCTTTCGCGGGACAACCCCTTTAAGAGAGAATCTGAAAGCTTGCAATAAGATCATGTCTTTTTGTTAGCCATTAAAAGGTATCTTATCTACAAGATTACTTGTTGGTTTGTTTTTTTTTTTAAGGCCCTTTTACACGCAACGATTATCACTCAAAATTCATTCAAACAGCCAAAAATGAGAGATGGTTTTGCTTTTAAAGATGAGCATTTAAACCTAACGATTATTGCTAGACATGGACGTGGCGGCGGGGCTTTTCAGTCGTTCGCTGTGTCGCTCAGTGGATGATTGTTTGATAGGACGGGTGTGCATTAGAGATGGGAAAACCCGTTGTTATTGTGCAAGTGTGGTCGGCGCTGCCCCTGCGCATAGGCTGTGTGCAAAACAAACCAAGCAGCTTTGTGAATTGACATTTGGAAGAATCTCTAGGTTTCGGTATTACTAATCTTTAGTCGGAAGAAGTAGCGAAACCAGCTGGTGCGAAAAGATAACTCCTGGATGTAAACGCCGCGACCTCAGCGTGCGAAGTAAAAGATGGCGAATGTATTTTCGATGTTCTTTGTAGCTCCTGCGGTACGTCAGAACGGATGATGATTTACCAGCCGATGGTGGAGCACTAGGAGGACGTGTAAAAACACTTGCCTTGTTGTCCCGACAGCCAATCGCTGTTCCTTTTTGGACGCAAGCAAGTACGCCCCGCCAAATGATAACCCCTCCCCCGAATAGCTGAAAGATTATCATTTAATCAAAGCGAACAGCCAAACGACCGTGTTTATACGGATTGAGTCCGCGATGAACAAATAATGAATAAGAAATGCGCGATGCCCGCGTTTACACGTAACAATTATCACTCACTTTCATCCGCTCGAACAAATTTTGAGCGATAATCGTTGCGTGTAAAAGAGCCAAAACATATCTCCATCCAGTTCAGCCTATTGCCCCAAAATGTTGATCCAGAGGAAGGCAAAAAAAACAACCAATGAAGTAGAAGCCAATTTTATCCGTTTGAGGCTTCTTTCCCACGAGCGTATATCAGATGACAGTTTTCACGGCCGGCTAATATGCGCTGTGATCTCCCTCCCTCTGTTCTCCTCCCCCCGTGCAGGCTCACCATTCTTCTCCTCCCCGCTGGCTCTCTGCAATGGGAGGGTACGGGACGACTGATACAAAGTTACACTGAACGCTTCTCGTTAAGTTTCTCACGGGAATCCGGATGATAATCATCCCATGTAAAAGTAGCTTAATATTGTAACGTCCAAGAAAGGCGTCCAGGCCCCTCTGGAACTCTGTTGTTGAGTTCACAATCACCACATCCTCTGAACCCCCTACGTCTAGAGGAACAAAGGTTTCTACACTGATGTAGAAGGGGGTTCTTTACTGTAAGAGCAGTGCGACTGTAACTCTCTGCCAGAGGATGTGGTGATTGTGAACTCAACAACAGAGTTCGAGAGGGGCCTGGATGCCTTTCTTGGACGTTACAATATTAAGCTAGTAGAGAGTTACAGTCGCACTGCTCTTACAGTAAAGAACCCCCTTCTACATCAGTGTAGAAACCTTTGTTCCTCTAGACGTAGGGGGTTTATCGCAACGCCTGTGGACAGGCAGCCTTAGTGTGTAATGGTGACATGCATTTCCTCTGCCCATGTGTATAACTTTACATTTATCCGGGGTAAACCTTATTTGCCACTTTTCTGCCCCTACGTATCCAGATCCACTTGCATCCTCTTTGTGTCCTCTCTTGTGTTACTTTATATAGTTTTCAATCATCTGCAAATATTGCTATTTTACTGTACAATTCCTCCACGAGGTCATTAATAAAGATATTATAAAGAATAGGGTTTAGTGCTGCCCCCTGTAATACCCCACTAGTAATAGTGGACCAATCAGAGTATGTACCATTTATAACCCCCCTCTGCTTTCTATCACTGACCAGTTACTTACCCACTTAGACCTCCTGTCCATGGGCAATGTATCACCGCATTATCCGCTGCGATCATCCGGCCATGGGTATTGCAGTGAACGCTTTCTGTAGACTTAACTATGGAAAGAGCAGCCCGATGCCCACGATCGGGGAATCATAGAGGTTCAAATCGCTGTATGTTGCGATTTGCTGCGATTCTCTGCAGTGAACTTCTCTATCAGATAGGCTCACAGCGCAGACCTGTCATTTCTCCCCACCTCGGAATATCATAGCGATATTCCGCCTCGCCTGTGGACAGGGGGCCTTACATAAATTTTCCCACAGGCCAAGCATTCCCATCTTATATACCACCCTTCTATGTGGCACATTATCAAACGCTTTGGAAAAGTCCAGATACACAAGATCCAATGACTCTCCCCGGTCCAGTGTAGAACTTACCTCCTCATAGAAGCTAATCAGGTTGGTTTGACAGGAGCGACCCCTCATAAACCCATGCTGATACGGAGTTATACTGCTATTTTCCTTGCGGTCCTCCAGGATAGCATCTCCTAAAAACCCCTCAAAACGTTTTACCCGCAGTAGAAGTCAGACCTACCGGCCTGTAGTTTACAGGTTCACTTTTTGACCCTTTTCAAATATCAGCACCACATTGGCTATACGCCACTCCAGTGGAACAAGCCCATCATTATAGAGTCCTTAAATAGAAGAAACAATGGTCTGTCTACGCTGTTTCTGTAACTCCCATTTTTTTTTCTCCCCCGAAAGCTAAGGAAACAGCCCGCTACTAAGCGCTTGTCTCTTTTTGTAGGCTCCAGTCGGGTGGCCGGTGACCATGGCAGGGGTTTCCTGCCTCGGCTATGAAAAGCCAAAGATGGGAATATCCCGTTAATGTGTTTTACAGCTAGAACAAAAGGATCAGGAACAAGAGTCCGGAGGCCTCCATACCTACATGATAGCCGGACCGTCTTACAGAAATCGGTTGGTTCGGATGGCTTGTCTAGTGTGTAACAATTGGTGTCTGTCCGGCTTCCAGTGCCCCAACTATTCAGCTGTTTGCACTGAAGCAAGTATGGCAGCTGCTTTCTTGGTTTGTAGCAGGGTGGATAGGGGGTAACTTGCTTAGACGGGATTATTCGTTTAACCCCTTAAGGACCAGGCACTTTTTAGTCCTCATGCACACGGCAGGTCCGGATTCCGTCTGCAGAAACCCGCACGGAATCAGGCTGTGATGCGGCGGGTGACCCTGCGTACCTGTGCGTGAGGCCGCGCTCTTCTGGCTTTCCTGTACTGTGGATGGTCCGCACGGTTCGCCGTCGGACATGGGCAGTACAGATTTCTATTTATTTTTTAAACTCCTGCTTTTCCCGTGAAATCTGCGGTCCGTCCGCAATGTCAATTGAAGCACCAAGTCTGCGGCAGAGCTGCGATGAAACCCCTGCACCTTACATTTTGACTTTTGCTCTGCATTACCCAGATTACCGGTGTTGTTCTCCTCCGATAGAACGTCTCTGGTGAAAAGTGAAGTTGTTCATTCACAACAGGAAATTGTTACCACTATTAATAGTTTGGTCATTCACATGAACTTAGGTTTGTGGTTTAGGAGTTCATGCAAGACAGTCACTGCATAAGTAAATGGCGCATCAGCCGGTAGTTGTTTTATTGCAGCTAGTAACTTCTGGGAAACCTTTTTTTTACACCCCCACCCCCTTCCCCACTAAGAAAAAAAAATCACACTGACAAAACAGATTTTTCACATATTTTTAGCTGAAGTGAACAAGCAGTTTGTGGAAAACATGCAAAGAAGAAGAAAAAGGGCAGAGCCTGCAGCAAGGGCTGCCAAAGTAGGACACACCGTATAGACGTGACTAGTCGGATTAGTCAGTAACCCCTCTGCATTCCACACAGTGCTGTACGTAATCGTGTGGGTGCAACAGCTGCGCCGCCGGATCACTAGCTGGAGTTTGGATGCTGGTGACAGCCGCGCTCCTGTAACCCCCGGCATCTGCTCATCAGGGCGGATTACAAATACGGAGAGTTCTGTATTTTGTTTCTTCCCTGCTGGGGTTAATGAGGCCGCTGAGCTGTATGGTAGTCTTTCACCGGACACCCGCTGGCCTCATTTACACTTAACGATTATCACACATAATTCATTCGAACGAACAAATTTGAGTGATCGTTCAGTGGGAAGGTGTCATTCGCGATTTTTGAGCTGACTTTTCAGTCCGCTTAAAAAAACTTCGCTGGCTTCTCATCCCGTGTAAACGCTCCCTGCTCAGCACTTTCCATAGGAGGTGAAGCGCTGAGCGAGAAGCCTGTAAGCCACCGGGAAGTCTTTCTGTGTAAACGCGCTGTACGAGTGCTGACGACCTTAGTGGTGACATCAGCACTCTTGCAGTTATTTAAAAGACTGTCGGCCCGTGTAAATGGGCCATTAGGATGAGCGAACAATATGTTTTTAATGGGTTAAGATGCACACTTTTTGGGCCTGATATCTTAAAGGGGTTGTCCCGCGGCAGCAAATGGGTCTATACACTTCTGTATGGCCATATTAATGCACTCTGTAATGTACATTGTGCATTAATTATGAGCCATACAGAAGTTATAAAAAGTTTTATACTTACCTGCTCCGTTGCTGGCGTCCTCGTCTCCATGGTGCCGACTAATTTTCGGCCTCCGATGGCCAAATTAGCCGCGCTTGCGCAGTCCGGGTCTTCTGCTCTCTTCAATGCAGCCGCTCGTGCAGAATGCCGGCTCCGTGTAGCTCCACCCCGTCACGTGCCGATTCCAGCCAATCAGGAGGCTGGAATCGGCAATGGACCGCACAGAAGAGCTGCGGTCCACGGAGGGAGCAGACCCCGGCGGCCATCTTCAGCAGGTGAGTATGAAGACGCCGGACCGCCGGGATTCAGGTAAGCACTCTCCGGTTTGTTTTTTCAACCCCTGCATCGGGGTTGTCTCGCGCCGAACGGGGGGGGGGGGGGGGGGGGGTTAAAAAAAACCCGTTTCGCCGCGGGACAACCCCTTTAACCAAGGTATAATGCATCTGTAGGTGAGGGTTTGGTCACTGCCGAGTTCCTGTGGACTTGTTTCTCTCATTCCATTGCAGAATGTTTGCAGCGATATAGTGCAGAATAACGTGCCTGTATCTTTAAATTGGTCATCTTTTCAGTAGACTTGTGCTTATGTGATGGCAAAAGTGCAAATCCCTTTATTGACCTACAATGATGGGTTTTTATGCTGAAAAAGCCCCTTGAATTGCTGGCCACTATTTGTTGACAAGAAACAGGATAACTCGGGCTGCCCATAGAACTCTATGGAAAGGCACTTGGGAGGAAGAGGGAGATAGAAGTAGAAACTTAAGGCTCATTTACACGCAAAGACAATCTTTCAAGCGATTGAAAGATTGACAGTTCTAGCGATCATTTTGCATAAAGTACTAATGTCCATAAGCCCTTTATCAGCTTCATTTGCACGTAAATGAGCCTCTAGCTGCTGTTTGCAAATCCCAGCAAGTGGTCTGGACTTTGCACTCAGCTGCATTGTCTACGCGAGGGCTTCCGCGAGCTGTCAGCTGAATACAGGGTAATCAACTGCACCTGTGGAGAACGCAGCATGTATCCCTGCTATCTCTCTCCAGCTGAACGAAGGTTTTTTTGCTCACCTAAAAAAGCATAGTTCAGCCGAAGAGTGAAAGATGAAAGCGTGTACACGCAACGATTATCACTCAAGAGCCATAGTTTGAACAAATTTTGAGCGATAATCGTTGCATGTAAATGGGGCTTTACACAGATGTGGCTGCAGCGAATACCAAGTGATGCTGAGATCACATCTACACTGCTCAGTGCAGCGGTTTAATGTCCTCCACAATCCTATTATTTCTCTATACGTGCAACAGGAAGTTGGGGAGTAGAATCTTCTGTTTTCTCCTGTGTGCAGTGTATAGAGGACATCCTAGCAACGGTCTCCTCCCTCCAGTTCAGAGAGAACTGAGAATTACAGATACCGCCTGCAGAGGTGAAAAGTGCAGGGTAGAAGTCATATAATGGACAGATATAGTGTTATTACTGATGTACACATGGCAGCTTATTCTAAAGTCACCTGAAAAGTCAGGTACACGTTATGCAGCCAAGTGAGATCTGGTTGTTGTACTGGAGCCCCTGGGTATTTCTAAAGCCGCAGTACTGGGCTGCATGTCTCTTCTTGCAGATGCCCACTGGGGATATTTCTAGGGGGTCGTCTCATCAAGAATGTGTCTTCCCCGCCCCCTCCAGCTTTAATTGAAGCTGCAGATCTGGTTTCTGGAAGCCAGCTGGTAATGCTGGGGTAGTCAGGGTAAGCCCCTCTTACACGGAGCGATAAATCGTTAGCAATTCTGTTATGAATTTTGCTCACACGCAGTTCAGTCATTCACATTACTGTACCAGCGAATGTGAACGAATTAACAATCGCTGGTCACACGCAGCGACATGCAAACGATTACTTTTATGCCTGCGTAAAATGGACACGTGTGAAGCGAATGAATTCTCATGCGGTCAACCATTGGCCCTGTTTTCACTGAATGATTATCATCCTAAAAATGCCTGAAGCCCATCCAGAAACCAAATGGACCCAGTTATAGTCCGTTCGGTATTGTCACATGACAGTTCTGTTGCAGCACTGGGTTCCGTTTCCTGCTGCATAACGCAGCAGGAAAACAAACCAAAAGCGCCAATGTCAATGAGCTCTTACAGTAGTTTTACCTCCCGAAACCATGTAAACGTTAAGCATTTGTAATCCACACTGATCTGTGGCGCAGCGTGACATGGCAGCGGCCACCACGGGGGTGATGGTGCAGCGTGACTTGGCAGCGGCTACTACGAGGGCGACGGCACAGCGCGACATGCCAGCCATTCACATGAGTTACCAACCACAGTAGGAATCGGGTCATCCAGAGTGCTGATATTGTTAGTAGCTCCCTCTTGTGGTTTCTAGAGAGGGGTCTTGGGTAGAGCAGGAATGTCTGCGTTCTGTAATACGGCACGGGGAAATGGATTGTTATGAGGAGACTAAAAAAAAAGCCCCCACAGTCCTCGCCCGTTATCCCCACCACTCCAGTATCCTCTGTAATGAAATACCTCTGCTGCAATTTGTATATTTTGCGCTTATTCTAAAGTGAGTGTTAAATGTCTTACAGGCAGCGGGCAGCAGTCGGTGACTGGCGTTACGGCCGCAGACGATGGCAACAGTTATTGGCGAATCCGTGGGAAGACGACAACCGTATGTGAAAGAGGAACATTGGTAAGATGTGGACAGTCTATCCGTCTGACACATGTCAACACTGGCCGAAATCTCCATAGCCATCACTTCACATCGCCGTTATCCGGAAACCAGGTGAGTGGCGGTGAGCGGTACTGGCTTGGCTCACATATCTTTTTACCTCCTTGCCGTAAAGAGGACCTAAAGCCTAAACTTCGATTTTACTCTACATCTTGGTAGCCACTTCCAAGAAAAGGGGAAATATATATACTATATAAAGTAAATTGGCCAGTCCCTTCTGGGTTTTGTCCTCCCGTCGCCCTCCGCGGCACAAAGAGAGTCTCAGAATGCCGGATCTCGCGGACTGATTAAGGCCGCTTCCAGACGGGCTTATTGTAGCTCTGTATTAGACGTGTTACAATGCGCTCATCTGCAGCGGCCTAAGAGAGCTTTAGCGAAGCAGTAATACATTGAGCATTAATTAATGCTCATCAATCACTACTGTTTTGTTGAAGCATTAAATGGCGCTCCTTCAGCTTACTGTATTTTGTGCTCCCAGGTTTGATGCTGCCAGGAGGACGAAACGCGGATGTGGCCGGCTCACTTGGGTTCATACAGCAGTGCAGGGAGGGCATTTCTTAAATATTTTTTTTCTTTAATTGGTCCCAAGGGACCTGGACGTGGCAATCACTAGGCATGTGATGGGGTTAAGGCCTCCCTCACACAGCGTTTGCAAAAACCTCTGAAAATCGGGATGTGTTTAACTCTGGCAAAAACGCTGTACCACGTTGTGCTGCGTTTTCACCAGCGCGGAGACCGCTGCCCATTCATTTCAACGCCCAAAAATAGAACAAACAGCGCTTGAAAAATGCGGCGATGAGGACACTGCGTTTTAACTCTGGTCTGAGAAGCCCCAGTGAGATGAATGGCAGCGCTGTACAGCGTTTAACGCAGCTCTGAAGATTATGGCGTGTAAGGAGTTAACAGCGGGGGTCGTTTTCCGTTGCAGCGGGAGGATGGCGGCTATTGACCGCCGTTGCCGGATAGCGCGGGATCTCTTCTGATCCACAGTGCGTAAGTGTACATCCTTTTGCGTTAAGTATCCCGCAGCCAGGACGTACACATATGCCCTGCTGCGTTGGAGGGTTAAGTGTACTGTATTCTAAAGTGGGCTCTCTTCTAAGTATATGGTTTGGGATGAGTGACTTTGGATCTGGGGACTTCGGAAGAGTCACTCTATTTAGATTTATCTATTTACTCTGTTTATCTAATCTATCTGTACGATCCCCATTTAGAATGTGCTCCATGATTGATGATGCCGTGTCGTGTACATCTTGTGCCATGTACGCAGTCCTTAAGCAGCCATCGAGGGTGCATACTGCTGCACAGGATCCTGGATCTAAATGACCGGCTGGTAACATTGAGATCCATTGGCACTATGGGAAGGAGTTTGCTGCTCACTGAGTTGGGGTGCATGCTAGTTTGGGAGAGCAAGATGAGCAGGCAGTTAGCTTGGTGATGGTTAGGAAAGGTAGAGGGAAGAGAAGCAGGGAGGCTAGTCCTGAACTGGAACACCCCAACTAGTTTGCAAAGTTGGCAGATGAGGGGAGAGCTATTACAGGGTTAGCACTGCTGCAGCATGTATAACAGCCAGTCGCTCCAAGCAGAGAACAGCTGGATGCAGAAGACAAGCGGCCCCGCTTGTCTTCTGCATTCCCTGCTCGGAGCGCAAGGTGATCACTCAATGTTTGAGCGATCACCTTCACTGTAAAGGCACACAACGATTAACGCTCAATAATCGTTGTGTCTAAACCAGGCTTTACACGCAAAGATGATCGTTCAAAATACGCTCCTAAGATAGTGAGTGACGATTTTTGAACGATCATTTTGCATAGATACTAATGGGCACTTATTTGCATTTAAGCTCCATTGTCCTCCTGCGGGACAGCAGCTGAAAACAATGTTATCAGCGCTCCAACGGAGAATCGCAGCGTGCGGTCCCTGCCATCAGCTGGCCGCCCAAACAATGGTTTTTATGCTGAACTAAAAATCATCGTTCGTCCGAAAAGCTAACGATGGTAGCATTTAAACGCAACGATTATCGCTCAAAAGACATCGTTTGAACAAATTTTGAGCGATAGTCGTTGTGTGTAAATGGGCCTTAAGCCTGCACAGCTCCGATGTCTAAAGACGTCCAACAGGGTTTTCATAGCGTATATCGCCAGCGTCAGAGCCTATCCAATGTGTCACTTCGTGCGGTACTGGCTTTAACCAGAAGATGGCGATGCTGTATCACTTCAGAAAAGGAGAATCAAAGTAAAAAATGCGCTTGCCATAAGCAATAACTATGAATTGGATCCCTTTAAAATTGCTTAAAGGGGTTGTCCCACGGCAGCAAGTGGGTCTATACACTTCTGTATGGCCATATTAATGCACTTTGTAATGTACATCGTGCATTAATTATGAGCCATACAGAAGTTATCAAAAGTTTTATACTTACCTGCTCCGTTGCTGGCGTCCTCGTTCCCATGGAGCCGACTAATTTTCGCCCTCCGATGGCCAAATTAGCCGCGCTTGCGCAGTCCGGGTCTTCTGCTTTCTTCAATGGAGCCTCTCGTGCAGGATGCCGGCTCCGTGTAGCTCCGCCCCGTCACGTGCCGATTCCAGCCAATCAGGAGGCTGGAATCGGCAATGGACCGCACAGAAGAGCTGCGGTCCACGGAGGAAGAAGATCCCGGCGGCCATCTTCACCGGTAAGTATAGAAGTCACCGGAGCGCGGGAATTAAGGTAAGCGCTGTGCTGTTTTTTTTTTTTAAGTCCCTGCATCGGGGTTGTCTCGCGCCGAACGGGGGGGGGGGGGGGGGGTTGAAAAAAAAAAAACCCCCGTTTCGGCGCGGGACAACCCCTTTAACACAAAGATTGCACATAGAATCGAAGATATTTAAAACCCCAGTATATAGTGCAGACGTATATATTGTATTGTGGTTTATTTCCATCCATAGTGTCAATGTTATAAATTGTGGTACAACCCCTTTTGAAAAAAAATAATAATAATTGCACACATAATTATGATTCATTTATGCGGGCGTTTAGATTGATTATCGTTAACTTTCACTTGTTTCAACGATTTAAAAAAAATAATCATTCTGTCTAAGGGCTCCTTCACAATGACGATCGCGATATCCCTGCGTGTAAATGGCAACTTTTTTCCCGTGATTTTTGAGTGGCAGAGCTGCTTTTTCTCGCAAATGCATCGCTGCCACTTGCAGGTTTTCTCACGTGGTTTTTTTGGGGGGGGGGGGGTCTTAAAAGTGCAAAAGTCAATCTTAAGTGCCTGGTTTGCGATGCAATAAAAAGGAGGCTCCATAGGGAAACATGGGAGATTAAAAAAAACAAAAAAAACCTCAGAAATATAGGGCAATGCCGCGACCAACACATTTTGTCTTTTTCATTGGACAGGAGGTCAGCGCATTCGGAGATGAAGGCGAAGGAGATATCCTCGATGACTGGACTGTAATCTGCAGTGGGGAGTTCTGGCAGCGGGACGAGGAGGTGAGGTTCAGGCACGCGTCAACAAATGTACTGCTGTCTGTCACGGGAGAACAGTACGGGCGTCCTATAAATGGACAGAGAGAAGTGCACGGCATGACTTACGCAAGCCCGCATAACTTCTGGAAAGTAATGGAAGGCATCTTCATGAAGCCCAGTGAGCCTCCACGGACTGACTTCACTCACACGGAGTTATGATTGCCGGGACATTGACTGTTTTAAAGTCCTTCAGTCTTCTTTTCTTAACCGTACAGTGTTGACCTCACCGAGGATTTCTCCAGGATCCCACCAAGTTCACTATGAAGAGCGCTGGGCAGTGAATTATGGGGCAGTTTGTTGCACCTTTTGTGTTTGGTATTATTTCATATTTTTATGTTAATAGCCGCAAAGGGCCGGATTTGATCCCTGAGCACGACTGCTGTAGAAAGGAAAATTATTATGTATTATTGTCTCTGCAGCAAATGGTTTTTAAATTTAAAAAAAAAATTCTCATTGTGGCTCATAATTGTTTTTTCTGTGTTTAATTCTTTGATGTGCTTTATTCTCCTTATTACACGTCACAATGTAAGAAAAATTGTAGAGGATGATGAGGAGAAAGCAAATCTATTAAATAGCTTTTTCTCCAGTGTATTCACAGAGGAAAATGAAATGTCAGAGGAGATGCAGAGTGATAATGTAAACGCTCCACTGTCACCAGTGTAATGGTCCTTTTAGACGGGCCGACAGTCTTTTAAATAACTGCACAAGCGCGGGTGTCACTACTAAGGTCGTCGGCGCTCGTGCAGAGCAGTTAAACAGAAAGTCTTGCCACTGGCGGTACTGGTGCATCTTGTCTCCACCAGAATGATGAGTGGAGACATGGGCTGGCTGACTGGAGGTACAGGAACCGCCCACAGTTTAGTATTGGCTTGCGGATACACACCTTCATTTAACTAGGTGGAGACCTGTAAAGCCTGCACAGAGGGAGGGAGCGAGCTTCCTCTGTAGTGTACTCTGCGCATTGTCATGGCAACGGGACGCCAGATACAGGCGACCTGCTTTGCCATTCTGGAGCTCCGTGCGTGAAAAGGTGCCCAGCACCTATCCGCGACAGTGCATAAACGCCAAAATTGACTTCACGAAGTAGGCCATGGAGGTGCATATTGCTAGAAACGCTGGTAACTGTCTCACAGCGAGAAACCATAGTCCAGACGCATGATAAACTATGTCGGGGGCCGAAAGAGCAGAGGTGCCGAAGAGCGGCGCTAAACTGCTCTGCACGAAGTAGACAGTGGAGCGGGGCCAGGAGGAGCAGGAGATTCACATTTGTCGGAGGTTAGCAGAGCGGGGCAGCACCTCACCTTGGTGCAGATGTGGCAGCCAATCCAGGACTGTGGGTGTTCCCTGTAGCTCCGCCTACCCAGCCCATGTCTCCACCCACCACTCTGGTGGAGACAAGATGCACCAGTACCACCACCGGCTTGTGGGCTTCTCATCCGCTGAGCGGGGAGCATTTACACAGGACGAGAAGTCAGCGAGCCAACAAGCTTTCTTCAAGCTTTCTTTTTTTTTTTCACATTCACTCTGAACGATTATCACTCAAATTTGTTCCTTTCATTACATGTAGATGGGCCTTTACCCAGGAAGAAGTGCAGAGCTGTCTTAAAAAGATTATAATGGATACGAGAGGGTGCTGATAAGTCTTTGGCTTTGTGTTCTTTTTTTGTTTCTATGGTAGCGAATGTTACATTACATGAAAGCCTTATGTGTCTAATATGTTTTCAAAATGTTGTGTTTGTAGCTTATGGCAACAGTGACCTAGGCACGCGGGAAAACAAAATGGCAGAGTCTAAGGCGATATTCACAGCGAATGAGTGCAGAGGAGTGATAAAATTCTTGTTTCTGCAAGGAAAGTCCACAAAGGATATTCATGGTGATATGTCGCAGACATTGGGGGATCAATGCCCTTCATATTCTACTGTTAAGAACTGGGTTGCCAAATTTAAAACGGGCCACCTCAGCACCAATGATGAGGAACGTCCTGGACAACCGAGAGAAGTTGTTGTTCTGGAGATCGTCAATGCTGTGCACAACCTCATACTGGAGAATCGGCCAATTTCAGCTGCAGGAATAGCAGACATCATGGGGATTTCTCGTGAACGTGTTTGTGTCATTATCCATGAACATTTGAACATGAAGAAGCTATCTGCAAAGTGGGTCCCCAAATGTTTGACAACAGATCAGAGAAGCATGCGAGTGAGAACTTCCTGGTCCATTTGTCAGCGTTGCCGGACTGATAAGAACTTCCTGGATCGACTGGTCACTATGGATCAGACCTGGATTTATTTGTATGACCCTGAAACCAAGGAGCAGTCAAAAGAGTGGAGGCACAGTGGTTCTCCTCACCCAAAGAAGTTCAGGGTGCAAAAATCAGCCACTAAGGTGATGACATCTGTATCCTGGGATAAGGAGGGCGTGCTGCTAGTGGACTACCTTCAAAATGGTTCCACCATCAATGCAAGGTATTACATTTAACTTTTGGAAGAATTGAAGGCAGCTCTGAAGGCCAAAAGGTGCGGCAAGCTGTCCAAAGGAATCTTGTTCCTGCAAGACAATGCCTCCGCTCACACTGCACAGGCGACCACGGCAAAAGTGGTGGAGCTAGGCTTCCAGCTGGTTGACCTTCCACCTTATTCACCAGATCTAGGTCCCTACGACTATCATCTGTTTCCAAACCTAAAGAAACACACTTCAAGGGTGCCGAATTTCACACTCTTTCTGATGCCATGGCTGCTACGGATGACTGGCTTGAGGCCGAAATCCTTCTTTTTGCAAGGCTTACAAAACTTAGAATACCGATGTAAGAAGTGTGTTGACATCAGTGGAGAGTATGTGGAATAAATGTAAAGTTTCATCTTCCTATCTCGTTTCTTTCTGGGTAAAGCCAAAGACTTATCAGCACCCCCCTCGTAATCACCTGGTCTTGATGGCATATATCCCTGGCTTTTAAAGGAACTAAGTAATGTGATAAACAGATTCTTGATTATTATATTTAAAGACTCTACATATATTTAAAGACTCAAACGTCTCTATTAGCAGCCACCTCTATGGTCCCTGAACCTAAACGAGATCTACTAGATAAACAGAGCTACCGGCCTATCTCCCTAATTAATGTAGACATAAAACTCCGTGCCAAACTACTAGCCTAGCGGTTGAATGTAGCTTTACCATTACTAATAGGCAGAGATCAAGTGCGGTTTGTTCCTGCCCGCCAAGCCCCAGACTCTAGAGTGTCACTGGATTGCAGCATATCAACTGTGGTGCCCATATTCAAAAAGGGATCAAAAAGCAAACCTAGAAACCACAGGCCGGTGAGTCTTAATTCTTTCAAAATGTATTTATTGAGGTTTTCTTTTACAAATCACATATCATGACATAACTAAACTTGACCCGCTTAGCAAGGTTACAGAGAGATACTTTACTTTGTAGAGTAGCAAGGATATATTATGGTCCACTGAAATTCCAAGGAAGAAGAAAAATTAGACTTTTGTATATAGTAGTGGAGATACTGTTCTAAATACAGATCTTTATGTAGTAATAACCCTGAGAACACGATAATTAGGCTCTGACTTTCATAACTGAACATATTCTAGTAAACCTGAACGTGTGCCAGGCGAGCTGCGGGCCCGTACTACTCTGGCGGACTAACTAAGGCCCTGCCCTCGATAGGTTGTGAGGCCTCAGAGGTAGTTTAAGATAAAAACCCAGCAACAAAACTGTCAGTGGTGTAGAAAGAAGAGGCGAGTGCATATTTATATATATGGGCCCACCTGTCGCATACCCACTTAACTCTTTATAACAAGCATCAAGTACCATTTAAGAACAAAAGGAAAGGAAGTTAAAGGAAGAGAGAGAAAGAGGTAGCAAAGGAAAGAAAGGAAGATAATGAATTGAGACTTAGACGAGGAAAGGGGAGGAAGACAAAAGGAGGGAAAAACTCACTGCCCCGTTCCCGCGCATATTAATTTGAAGTATGATACTGGCCATCAGTGTCGTTGGAGTGTACTGTGACATCGCCTGTGTTGAACCATCAGCAAGCCATTTAGAGAACGCTGTGGAGTTCCTATAATCTAACCACACTGTCCAAGTGTTAGAAAAGTTGGCGATGCCCTGGTCCACCATCAGCTCAGACCTCCTTATCTCTTTCATGTACCTGATAAAATCTAGAGCTTCTGCCCAAATGGCCCTCATTAACGCTCCCCTCGGTTTCCAGTGCAGGCGGATAATGTGCTGCATAGCCATAATAAGGGCTCATGTCCACGGGGAAAATAGGATTTAGGATCCGCAGCGGATTTCCTGCATGCGGATCCGCACCCCATAGGGATGCATTGACCACCCGCGGGTACATAAATACCCGCGGATCGTCAATAAAAGTGATTTAAAAAAAAATGGAGCATGAAAAAATCTGGACCATGCTCCATTTTCATGCGGGTCTCCCGCGGGGACGGCTCCCGCGGGCTTCTATTGAAGCCTATGGAAGCCGTCCGGATCCGCGGGAGACCTAAAATAGGAATTTAAAGTATTTACCATCCGTAGCGGACCGGGAAGGTCTCCTCTTCCTCACGGCCGCATCTTCCTTGCTTCGGCTCGGCGGATGTGCCCGGCGCATGCGCGCGGCACGTCGACGACGTGCCGGCGACGTGCCGCCGGCGTCAGGAATTCATCCGCCGGCCGAAAATGAAGATCCGGCCGTGAGGAACAGCTGACCTTCCCGGTCCGCTACGGATGGTAAATACTTTTAAATTGCTATTTTCGGCGCTCATGTCCGCGGGGCAGGAGGGACCCGCTGCAGATTCTACATGTAGAATCTGCAGCGGATCTGATTTTCCCCGTGGACATGAGGCCTAAAATGCCTCAGGAGTCCTTAACTTGAGAGATAGGGCCTAGGAACATGGACAGGAGAGTAATCTCAGGAGTGAAGACCAGGGAGGTCCTACACACTGCTCCATAAAGTCTAGCGCTGTCGCCCCAGAGAGGAGCGATTAACAAGCAGCTCCACCATATATCATACATGGTTGCCACCTCTGAGCAGCACCTCCAGCATTCATTTGAGGTCGTGGGAAATATTCTGTGGAGTTTTTTCGGGGTCCTGTACTACTGCGTCACAATTTTGTAATTTAGTTCCTGTGCTTTGATCGAGATGGACATCTTGTGTGAGAGGATGTAGGACTTGTTCCAGAGCTTTCCTGGAATACATCTCCCGAGCGTCTCCTCGCACCTCGCCTCCCATCTCAAGCGATCTCCTCTCAGTATCAATCAACAGCTTGTACAGCAGAGAGACCACATGTGTGTGTGGGGGGGCAGCACATGCAGAGCCTTTCAAAAGGTGTAATTTCCGCTCTTAATAGTTTGGGGGCCTTCAGTGACCCTATATAGTACTGCATCCATGCTCCAGGCTTTATTACATGCCCTTCTGTTAGGTCCCCCAGCGAGCGCATACTTTGCGGGCCGGTGAGTCTTCATTCTATTGTGCGTAAAATGCTTGAAGGGGTTTTAAGAGATGCCATCCTGGAGGACCTCAAGGAAAATAGCTGTATAATTCAATGTCGGCGCGGGTTTATGAGAGATCGCTCCTGTCAAACCAGCCTGAACAGCTTCAATGAGGAGGTAAGTTCTAGACTGAACCGGAGAGAGTCACTGGATCTTTGGTATCTGGACTTTTCCAAAGCGTTTGATACTGTGCCACATAAAAGGTTGGGTATATAAGATGAGAATCCTTGGTCTGGGTGAGAATGTGTGCAAGTGGGTAAGTAACCGGTCAGTGATAGAAAGCAGAGGAAATATGTTGATGGGCTCACCGTCACTAGTAGGGTGCCACAGGGGACAGTAGTATTCTCAGACAATATCACAGCAGTAGCCATTGTTTGTCACCAAAGTTGGGGCGAGGGGGTGCAGAATGGTACAAGGTATATTACCCTACAGAGCCTTGCACAAAAGATATTCAGCTGAGCAGAGCGACATGTTTTTCCATCTCAGCAACTCACCTAAAAGAAACACTAACTATAAAAGCATTTTTTCTCCATCGCCAAATACTGGATTCCATCAGAAAGTGAGCAAATCTTTCTCACTCAGTCCACTAGGTAATCCTTCTGCACTGGATGCATTGACACAGAATTTGGGACACTAGCAAGTTTATTCATTTCTTCTAATTCCTCTGAATCCCAGAGTACTCCGGAAATTTCTTCATGAATGATGTCCTTTGATTATCACAGTCCTGTTTTGGCCCAGGATCAGCTGGTTCTCTCTTCTGAAAATTTAAGCATCCAGGAGCCGATGCATCTTCCAACCCTTCCAGATTTATTGACCCAGGGTCTCTCAAAATGTATGAAACCTTCATCTTTCAGCATGGGTACTGAAATAATCCATACTCGTAGAGAAAGGCTTGTCAGAACGGATGATCTAATCTTTGCTATCTTGGAGAAAAGATACTACCAGCAAGATTTACCTAAAAGTATGGAAATATTTGCATCATGGTATGGCAAAGCAAAGTTCCAACTTTCAACTCCAAATCTATTTCTAATTCTTCAGTTTCTTCAAGATGGACTGGACATGGGCCTTTCCCCTAGTTCGTTAATGGTCTACATAGCAGAACTCTAGGTTTTAATCTACTTCGATGTTGGAATTTAAACTTGGTCCTTAAAGGGGTTGTCCCGCGAAACAAAGTGGGGTTATACACTTCTGTATGGCCATATTAATGCACTTTGTAATGTACATTGTGCATTAATTATGAGCCATACAGAAGTTATTCACTTACCTGTTGCTGGGGCCCCCGTCTCCATGGTGCCGTCTAATTTTCAGCGTCTAATCGCCCGATTAGACGCACTTGCGCAGTCCGGTCTTCTCCGTGTTGAATGGGGCTGCTCGTGCTGGAGAGCTGCTCCTCGTAGCTCCGCCCCGTCACGTGTGCCGATTCCAGCCAATCAGGAGGCTGGAATCGGCAATGGACCGCACAGAAGACCTGCGGTCCACCGAGGGTGAAGATCCCGGCGGCCATCTTCACCAGGTAAGTAAGAAGTCACCGGAGCGCGGAGATTCGGGTAAGTACTATCCGGTTTTGTTTTTTTTTTTTTAAACCCTGCATCGGGTTTGTCTCGCGCCGAACGGGGGGGGCTATTGAAAAAAAAAACGTTTCGGCGCGGGACAACCCCTTTAAAGCCTTAGTTTTGGCTCCTTTTGAACCTTTAGATTCTATCCTAATTTGAACCTTAACACTAAAAATGTTTTTTTTCTAGTGACCTTAACCACAGCACGAAGAGTAAGCGAGCATCAGGCCTTATCAATTCAGCAGCCATTGTGTAGGGGCACTAAGAATAAAGTTGTATTAAAATTATACCCCACATTCTTGCCCAAGGTAGTATCATCTTTTCATAGATCTCATGATTTCCTCCTCCTGTGATAACCCAAGAAATTACCAAGAATGTAGTTCTTACTGTCTTGACAATTCTCCAGTACATTGAATTCACAAGCCAGTGGCGGCAGGCCCAAAATGTATTAATTTAATTTTGGGGTCGCAACAAGGGGAAAAAAAACAAGAGTTCTCAGCCAGACGAATCCATCTGGACAATCATTGATGCATATAAAGTATTCAATAAACCAATCCCAGGTGGTCTTTAAGCTCATTTTCTCAGAGCCATGTCTACTTCATGGGCGGAACAGGCCTCAGCATCTGTTGATCAAATATGGCAAGCAACCATGTGGAAAAAATGACATACCTTTTTATCAAACATTACAGGCTAGCTATTCAGGCAAACGAAGATCTGGCTTTAGATGTAAAGTCCTTCTGCAGTAGTTCCTCCCTAAGTTTGTTTCGCTGGTACTTCTTGGGTGCTGCTGTCGTGGAGATGACTGGGCAAAAGAGGGATTTGACTTACCGGTGACCCGGTTTCCTGGAAGACTCTATGACAGCACCCAAATATTCTCACCCATATTTTTCACAAACCTGTATAGAGATTTCTAGATATCTCTCTTTCTCCCCCACAATATGGACATTCAGTTGGCAGACACTGGGAAAGGATTCAGGCAATGTCTCATCGCCCATTATTTGTCTGTAGCAAATATATTTTTTGTGTGGTGTGTATAGGGCTTGTTAGGTTTTTAAGAGAGGTGAAGTAGGGGTGCTCTTTTCAGGGTGATTTCCCCACAGTCAGGCAGGGTTACCTAGGTCAGTATAGGGATATTGTTTACCACATGACCATTGAGTCCACTGTGATTCTGCTTAACTATGGACTTATCTATGATCTGCCAGTATTAACAACCAGGTACCTTGGAATATATACTATCTACTGGATGTGATTCTTCTAAGCGTGAGTTAAAAAGGGATCATGGTACATTTTGTTACTACTTACATGCCCTGATATATATTATAGTACACTTAATATATTAGGATATATGTTATTTCATATATGTATCTCTGGGTAAAGTTTTAATTACAATCAATACATTTTTAATCTTAGGGCTCCTGCACACTGGCGAGAACGACATTGGGCTGTGATTCACAGCCCGATATCACCTTTGCAATGCTTCTGAAAAGCCCTGGATGCAAGGCGTTTTCGTATGAAAGCAGCCTTGCATCACTACTGGGCTGAAGAAATTCCCCATAACAAGGAGAGAGTGGAAGGCAGAGCTACAGGCAATCTCCAGGCGATCTCCTAGAGATCTACCCATATTTGGAGCGATAGAGGACCATGGCTAGAGGGTGGCTCCCCCAGAGCTTCCTCTGGGGTGTGGCTATAGAGGAGCGGGGTCTAGAGGGGGTTCTCATTGATCCCTCCAGCCCCGCCCCCTCTCTTAGCTAGAGAGAAATTACTATGAGAAGCCCGTCTAGCCTCGCTCCACTCACGTGGAAGCCCTGGGAAAGCCCTCATGCCCCGCCCCTCTAGGAGATCTCTCTAGGAGATCCCCTATAGCTCCGCCCTCCTCTCTCCTCGCTATGTCGGACTTTTTCAGGGCCGCAGGCTGTTTCGCGATCTTCTCCCATTGATTTCTAAGGTCTGAAAGCGAGTAGAGGCACAGGAGTGCTGTGAACCATGTGACCAGCAACAACCTTCAATCACAAGCCCCCACACAGCTCCATCAAAAGACAAGTTATGGCACTACAAAAACAAGGTATTGAAAAAAAATTTCGCCCAAAATAGGGGAGCCCTGAAGGGGTTAGTCTAACCATGGAAGAGAGCATCCAAGACTATTCCCACACTTAGGCCGCATTCACACTGCAGCATTTGTAAGCCAAAACCAGGAATGGGTTTAAAAGATGGAAGAGATGCAAATCTTTCCATTATACTTTCTCGCTGCAGGTTCCATTCCTGTTTTTGGCTCACAAAATACTGACCACATGGTGCTGCGTGAATGGGGCCTTATGTACAGATTCCATACAAATGGCCTCCGAAGAGGTAAGGTTTCTAAAGAGCACATTTGTGGGCTGTAAAGCTTGTATGTAACTCCTTAATGCCCCTAGATATGCCAATCCACTTGATGAGGAGACAGCAGTTAAGGTCCTTTTAGACGGAACGATTATTCTTCAAAAAATCATTTACACGAGTAAAAGTGAACAATAATCTTTCTGTCTAAACGTGAGCGAAGTCTGAATGGCGAATGAGTAATAAATAAATTACCTAAAAGCGCTACAGAATAATTTGGCGCTATACAAATAACAAGTCCCTGATATATATATATATATATATATATATATATGTATATATATATATTTTTTTTTTTTTTGAATAAGTCTGCCATGGTGATAACTAGATGGGAATGTATATTGTGAAGCCCACCGATTCCCACGTCAGCAATAATTAGTACACGGAGACCATTAGTGCATAGAACACAATACATGTACTACGTCCTGCCACTCTTCTGGTTTATACATAGCAAAATGACCAGGAATACAGATGAAAGATACTGTAAAAAACATGGACACAAATGTAACAACTAAAGTTAGATGAACCTTTTTATTCCCTTATCATCACAGCTACCATCTATACAGATTTTGTTCATCTCATGTCCCCAACTAAGTTTCCTAAAATAAAAATAAAAAATATATAAAAATAATAAACACAAGTTCTGCATATTCACAGTTATAAAAGGACAATCAGTATATTTCATACATTGCATTCTTATTTCAGCTTGTGATGTCAGGCTTTAGAAAAAAAACATTTCAAATATGGCATTAGGGATTTCTAAGGTGACAGAGGATATTTAGGATCACCATCAATTAGGCCGGGCTCACACTCCATCCGTGTACTGTGTGATGCACGGGACACCCCACATTACAAGCCCCATTCTCGTCCGAGACTCGCACAAAAATAGGACATGCAGCCAAAGATCAATGAAATGAAGGGGGTTCTTTTCCAATGCAATTTTAGTCCATAGCGCAAATGGAGGGAACCCGCAAAGGAATATCATCAATGTGAATACACTCTTAGGCTACATGAACGAGCATGATATCAGGCGGATAAACTCAACCCGATATCGCGCACTTGCCAACATGCATTTTTCATGCCAGTGCGAAGCGCTTTTGATTCAAAAATGCTTCACATCACTTCTGAGAAATAGCAATCCTCAGGCGCTTGTTTCACGCGTGTCAAAGGATCACAAGGGTTTCCCATTGATTTCAATGGGAAACATCACATTGCATGAAATACAAGTGCCATGCAATGGCTTTTCAGGTCCCAATGGGTGAAGCGTTCCGCGGGAACCCCCAAAGCTAGAACGTGCTGCGAGTTTTTTTTTTTCCTGCATGGAAACAAAATCACTCATGTAAATAAATCCATTCAAAAGAATGGATTTCATATTCACAAGAGTTTTATGCGCATGGCACAAAAAGTATGCGGGAATATCACCCGTGTGAATAAGCCCCTAAGCCAGAGTTTCTACACAGAACATCTCTGGTTATGGATGATACAGGACTTCAGTGCACTACATGGACAGCCCACTGATTTCAATGGATACCATGTAATACTTCACTTCACCTAATGGGGCACTGCAGAAAAATTGAGCACATATTACAGCTGCCTGCTGGAGATCCCAGCGGTGGGACACCTGCTGAGCAATTTAATTTTGGGGAACCCTTCTAACAGGAAAAAATATTCCAAAATCGACAACCCATTGTTTTAGACACAGAAAAGAGAAGCTACTGTAAAAGCAGTCATGTTCAGGCTAATCAAAGGGGGTTGTCCAGTCAGATCTCAGATCAAGCATCCAGAGACGCCAGGGTATGGCTAAGGCAACCGTCCAAAGCCCAGCAAGTATCGTGCATAGGTCCTATTAATTGGTGCACCATATTGGTTGGGTACGGGAAGGTTGCCTTTCACCCAGTATACACTAGTGTCTCTCAAGGACTGATGTCAGCTCAGAGTGGACAGCCCCTGTAGCTGCAACTGAAAGGCAATGGCCACATTAAGATGAATGTATGTCTTATTTCACGCCTTAGGCTGGGCAAGGTAACTGAAAGGGTTGTGTTAATTCCCAGTCAAAATCTTCAAAACCACCAAAGTCTGATTGTATGGTAACTTCCGATTTCCTCATTTGTAAGACGAGGTCAACTGGGGATTTTTGGAGCAGTTTGGGATCAAAAGTCATTCCCCGGAAGAAAATGTGGGTTTTGAATTGATGGAGGAAACGAAGCCTCTGCCTTGGAATTCTGCACAGCAGCTAGAGAAATAATAATACAGAGATATGAATTAACATATTAATTATATTCAAGGGGTTTTCTGGCAAAAACTGCTTATGACCTATCCTCAGGAGAGGCCATCAGTAGTCAATCGCCGGAGACCCACCACTCGAAATCCCAGTGATGGATTGATCGCCCGGCTAACTGTCAGTGCAGCGAGGCTGGACATTGTTATAGTGGAAGTGGCTTCACGCCCACTGAAATCAATGCAAGCTGAATCTGACTATTACTCTTCCGATATTTCCGCTTCTGACACCGGGGTAGACACAGAAGTGTAATAACCACTTCTGCTCCAATTGATTTCAGCGGGAGTGAAGCCAGCTAAGGCGCTTCCACTCCCGTCCCTTATGACGGTGTATAGCCATGCTGCACTGACAGTGGGCTGAGCGATTAGTGCATCCTGGGAGATCCCAAGTGGCGGGTCTCCAGCGATTAACTATTGATGACTTATCCTGAAGATAGGTGATCAATAGTTTTTGCCACAAAGCCCATTTAACCAGATATTACACACACATCTGTCCGTGGATACTAAACTAAGGATGCTTTCACATAGGAGTAACAGTAGAGGGAGCGAGCCTCCATTCATTGTGAACAGGCTGAGCGAGAACCTGCTCACTAATCGCGTTATTTGGGCCCTTTTAGGCCGGCTGGGCACGAACGAATTTGCATTGTGGAATCCGTGGTCGGTGTCTGCAACGCGGATCCACAGTAAATACCGTCCATAGCATGCTATAGGAAATCGATTCTTCCTGCACACTCACGAAAACCAATTGTGATTT
This sequence comes from Eleutherodactylus coqui, assembly GCF_035609145.1. Taxonomy (NCBI): domain Eukaryota; kingdom Metazoa; phylum Chordata; class Amphibia; order Anura; family Eleutherodactylidae; genus Eleutherodactylus; species Eleutherodactylus coqui. The sequence continues at coordinate 59,691,270 of NC_089840.1, read as the reverse complement.
CCGCGAGCGGAAGGGAGAATTGCAGCATGCTCTATTTTCGTGCGCTGTCCACCACGCCGGCTTCCATTGAAGTCAATGGAAGCTGTCCAACCCACAGCTCGTCTGCAATTAACATTGCAGACAAGCTGCGGATTCCGCGTCATTGCTGGGCGATGACGCAGGAAAAGCTAGAGTTTAAAGAAAAATTCTGTACTGCGCATGTCCGACAGCGGCTCGCCGCAATCATCTGCAGTACAGAAGAAAGGAGAAAATGACAGGTGCACGTGGACACTGGCCGGGCACAGGGTCAGGTTCTGCTGCGGGCTCCCGCTTGTGGAATCTGACCCCTTTGTGTGCAGCCGGCCTTACACGGAATGATTATTGCTCAGTTTATCAATTGATCGTGCAAAACTGATTGACAATCATTCAGTGCAGACTGCCAACAACTGAACGACGAATGATAATTCAGTTTAGGCAGGCATAAAAATCATGTCGGCTCATGTAAACAGGCAGTTCACCTATGAAAGACTGCCTGTTTACTCCGAATGGTGTCGGTCGGCCAGAAGCAATCTCCAAGCGCTCCGCCCCATTCAGTATCACTCTTTCGCGAAAGCACAGCAGCGACAATTGCTACATGTAATAGGACCCTTTCACTGAGCTGAAACAAAGTGACTAGTGACAAATTAGCTATTTCTCGCTCAGTACCCTGTCGGGTCCCGCTTTTACACGGAGGACTATCAGTCAAACTATTTTTTTGCCCGATAATCGTCTCGTGTAAGAGTACCCCAACTTACTCTCTAGGGGTCGTCACTGGAATACACCAAGATCTGCAGCCATTATTTTATGCCCAGTTGTACCCATATACCATGTAACAGTGTATTGGCAATCATATACTCATATATATACCTGGACTTGTCTTATAGCAATCCTTTGGTCTATTCTGATATTCAGACTAATGACAACCTAGTAAATGTACAATAGTGACACCTTTGTGAATAAGATCTATGTAATACCATATTTTGGTACTATTCAGAGTGCTGTAGATGGAATGAATGTGTATTATAGTCACTCAGTCACATATATTACTAATGCTAGCAAGTAGCAGTATTTATAGGCATCCCACCATGCAATTACATTTTCCGCTGCCAGCAGCATAGCCAATAGTTGGTTAACCCTTTTCAATCTAATTTTGGGTTCAGGGTTTCCTAAAAGGTTTTCTCTTTTTGCTGTTCTACAACAGTGCCATCTGCTGGCTAAAGCCAGTGCGTGTGCGCCAAAGAGGCTCCGACAGTGGAGTGGCTGGCAACAGACAGTAAGAATACCCTGTCGGACGTCTTCTGACATTGGAGCTGTACAAGCTTCAATCAGAATGTAGGAAGACGTCAGACAGTGGATTGGAAAGGATTAACCAAAACCCCTCCATCCAATTATTATGTTGGGGGACTTTGATAACGTTTAGTACCTCCTTTAATAGATGTGATAGTCCTCTGCTTACAGTCACTGGAACGTCATAGGTTGCATCATTAACCCTCTCCAGCATGTTCATATGGTCCGTAGCAGGCGCAACAGGGAACTAGAAAGTAGAGCAGGTTAGCAAAAAGTAGGGGACAGATGGCAATATGACTCTATGTTTCAATAAACCCTTTCAAAATGCCCCTTTTCAAACTGTTGATTTGGCCGAGGGAAGCCATGACACTTCCACTATAGGGGAAATTTAATATTACATGGTGGCTCTTTAGATGAAAAATTAGCACATACAATACGCAGTGAATAGAACGCATTGATTTCAAGGGGTTTGTTCACATGTGCATATTTTCTCACGCATTTCAGTTGTGTAAAAAAAGCTCAGCATGCTCTGATTTCCTGCGCATTTGCACACCAAAACTCCCCATAGAAGGAAAAAAATAAATAAATCTTGTTATTTGTATAGCGCCAACTTATTCCGCAGCGCTTTCAGGTAATTTATTTATTACCCCCCACCAACAAGCTGGGTACTTATTTCACCGACCTCGGAAGGATGGAAGGCTGAGTCAACCTTGAGCCGGCTACCTGAACCATGAGGGTTTGAACTCACAACCTTCAGGTTGTAAGCGAGAGCTTAAAGACTGCATTTCTGCTGCCTTAACACTCAATGGGGATGTGCATATACACACAAAATACACTAGGAGATGAGTGGAACACTGCGTAATTGTGCAGAAAAAAGAACACAACCTCAACTTATTAGACTCATTAGCCATTTCAATGGCCCGTGCAAATGTACATGCCTTGTGTGTGCAAAATATACAGTAAAATACACCGATGCACGCTCAAAAAAGCAACATTCGTTCCGCTCATGCAAGCGCAAATATGTATACACGTGTGTAGCCGGCGTAAATTGACATGCAATGGATTTAAAAACACAGCGCAGGCCATTTTATTCTGCAGCTTCTTACCGCGGTGCGCACAAAGATTCTGGTACTGTGAAATGATCTAGATTTTCCGCCACTGAATCTGCAGCATTTCTGCAGCGTGTGAATATACCCGGACATGGAGGCAATGCAAAGCAGATCTGGGCACTGGACTACAGGAACATTTTTCATGCATTGCAGAGGTGTTAAAAAAAAATGGTTGTGAATGGATGCGAAGTAGAGTTGAGCGAGCATACTCTGGCGAGCTTGATGCTCGTTTGAGTATTAGCGTACTCGATGGTGCTCGCTACTCAAACGAGCATCAAATCGCGTTCGACCCCGCCCCAGCTTTTGGCTCCTCCCCGCTGTGACGTGCCTGTTTTGGCCCCTCCCTGCCACGACGCAGCGCGCATCATTTGAAAATTTTTGGTCTGGGAGGGGGAGAGGGAGAGGGAGATACGAACCTAGAAGAAAAAAAAAAGCTCGGGACCCTGCGTCCCACATACAAGAATGCTCGAGTCTCCCATTGTAGCCAATGGGGTTCGTTACTCAAGTAGAGCTCTCGAATTTTACGAAAAGCTTGACTCGAATAACGCGGACCCGAGCATTTGGGTGCTCGCTCATCTCTAATGCGAAGCATTAAGACAACATTCATTTCCTCACCTCCCCAGTTGCAACTGCAAATAATAGGACTCCTAAGGAAAACCAGTCGGCAGAATGACTATAAGGACCTCCAGAGAGGACTTCAGGCGCTACGGAAGCAAATGTCAAAATATAGTATGACTTTATACACCGTAGACTTTATGACTGTTGATTATCACTCTATAATGGTTGCGTTTCATCCGCATAATCAAACATTGCCCGTCAATATAAGCCCATTTTATATTCAGTATGTATATCCATTTCGTCTTTATCTGTTCCTCTATAGTTACAGCAGTAAATGGTCCCCATTAGACTTTTCACAGGGGCAGAAAGAACATCATGTATGGAATTTGGGGATTTCTCAGAAATTTCTGCAATGATTCTGCCACATACGGACCTTTAGGCTCACAGCTCAGTAATGCAGGGGCATATGGGGTCCTCTATTCTCCCATGGAAGCAATGTATATGACATGTGAGGAAGCATGCCACAACTTTGTCTGCTGGATCCTATACAAATCCAACAGCAAATCTTTTGTATGACACAGGAACTCCAAGGATACAGTAAAGGACCCATATACTTGTATGGGTGCCTTAATACAGATGGAGCTGTAATACAGCCATGTACATGAGACCTTACCATAAACACCTTGGAATATAGTCTGCAGATTAGTTGCATCTATACTTAAAGAGGAATTAGCATCTTGACAACTTATCCCCTATCCACAGGGAATACCAGGGGATAACTTGCCAATCAGTGGGAGCCTGACCACTGGGACCGACCCCTGGCAATCCAGAGAAACCATGACAGAAAGTCCTAAAATTTTGACAGCATTCGTTGCTCACATGCTCCACTCACTAACAATGGGGTCGCCAGAGATAGCAGAGTTCAACGTGCTTGGCAGTCCTATTGCAGTGAATGGGACTGCCAAAGATTGCTGAGTGCTTGATCTCGGCTATCCCCGGCACCTCCCATTGAAGTGACTGCCTGGAGGGGCGTGCATATGTGGCCACCGCTGTCAAACTTTATGGACGCGCTGGGGTGATTTCCCGAGTTGGGAATACCCCTTTAAGATTTTGGTAGTCACATTTCTGTAGGCCTGCAAGAAAAACCAAGCTTGATTAAATATAGTGAAAAAAAGCCAGCCTCTCCAGACCAGACCACCTGTGAGAGATTTTCAGTTCCACCGTATATTATGCACATTGGCCATAGATGACCACCCTCTTTAGAAGACTACTTTTTAATGCAATTTTTGGTGGTTGCACTTAAAAAGGTTTTACTGTATACTGGAAGCAGAAAGTAATCTCATTCCAGTATTCTCCGGCTTAGTTCTCATGAAAAAGCTTTATTCTGCACAAAGCCCAACTTTTTTTGTGCACGGACACATTTAGATCAAACTTAGTAAAACCTTGTTTGCAGGGACAAATGTGACATTTGACATGACTTCACAATCCATTCCTTCCCTTACCCATGTACTGAAGGGTCCCACAGATGGTATATGCGCGCTCTCCAAAAGGAAGGTGTTTGGAAAGCCCAAAATCTGACAATTTCAAGTGTCCTAAACAAAAATGTTACATTTTAGCCAGCAGTAACTAGATACAATTAGCAGATAGTGTTCAGACTTGCTATGTGTTACTCACCTCTCTCGTCCAGTAGGATATTTTCCATCTGAAGAAAAAGCAGGTTAATTGTTAGGAAATGTATGAAAACTGAACTGGAACATAAAATATTACACGTTGCAATATCAAAAATACCAAATGAAAACATGACTGACAAATGTTCTTTGGTATCAGCATCCCAATACATAGATACAGGGGCGTAACTAAAGACTCAGGGGCCCTGATGCAAAAGGTGATCTGGGCCCCCCCTCTCTGTCTGTATCTGTACCCGTACCCATACCTAAACCATGCTGCACAGAGGCATAACTTGAAGCTTCTGGGCCCCATTGCAAAACCTGTAACGGGGCCCCCAACTATAATGCTTTACTCATAGTACTGGGCTCCCTATATGGAGAAGAGAGGCCTTATGGGCCCCCTAAGGCTCCTGGGCCCGGGTGCAACTACATCCCCTGCACACTCTATAGTTACGCCCCATGCATAGATATCTCTCTTCGTGGTTAGCAGGATTGTTATTACAAGACCATCTGTCTTTAAAGGGAACTTGTCACGAGTTCTGAGCTCCATAAACTACGTTATGGTGCTTATAGGACAGGTTCATGAAAGTTCAGTATGTAGTTTTTACACTTACCCGGCTCCCCGTTCCCACACTGCCACCCCAAAAAGTCTGTGACAGACCGTGCAGTAGACTCAAAGCTGCACACTGCACAAACACACTCTCGTAGAGATCAATTGCAGTGCACACAGTACGCAGCCTTGAGTCCACTGCACGGTCTATGCGCCAACTTTTAAGGGTGACAGGGTGGGAATGGGGAGCCGGGTAAGTATAAATAACACATACCCAGATTTCTATGAACCTGCCCTATTAGCACCATAACTTAGTTTATGATCCTCATAGCTTGTGACATCCACAGGACAACCCCTTGAAAGGGAACCTAACAGGAAAACTCCTGGCCATATACCTGATTAAAGATCCATTTACATGGACAGAGAATTGATCCACTGTAATGAGAACCAATTGACGAAGCATGATCACTACTAGAGATGAGCGAGTATACTCGCTAAGGCACATTACTCGAGCGAGTAGTGCCTTAGCCGAGTATCTCCCCGCTCATCTCTAAAGATTCGGGGGTGGCGCGGGTGACAGGCGAGTTGTGGGGGGGAGAGAGAAGGAGAGAGAGATCTCCCCTCCATTCCTCCCCGCTCTCCCCCGCCGCTTACCGCCCCCCGAATCTTTAGAGACGAGCAGGGAGATACTTGGCTAAGGCACTACTCGCTCGAGTAATGTGCCTTAGCGAGTATACTCGCTCATCTCTAATCACTACCATTAACACATGGCAGATGATTGGCTTTTTGGGGATGATCATTCATCCCCATAGAGCAGCCATTGGTCAGCTGCACATTTCTATGTTCACACGGAGAGATGTACAACTGACCAGCAAGCATTTTAGTGCTACTACTGTATAAACAAGTGAATAAAATGACTAACGAGCATTTGCTTGTCGGCTGATCTTTTGCACATTCAGATAGGCCAATTATTGGAGAAGCGAACATTTCTGTCTAGTAATTGGAACATGTAAATGGAACTTGAAAGGGTTTTCCAGTGAGAGTAAAGCCTCCTATGATGCCTTCGCCCCCAATAATGACGTTCTGCCCAACTGCACTAACAGCAGGTCGGACAATCACCTGATTGCCGGGGATTCCGAGCGGTGAGTCACCGGCAACAACTATTGTGATCTATCCTGAAGATAGGTCATCAATAGTATTTGACCGGAAACCCCTTTAAGTCATATAAAAATCATTTTGGGGAAGAGGGCACGGATCAGAATTCCCCTCTGCTAACCCAAGTGAGAGTCAATGCAAAGCATAGCTTCCACTTCAGATATATATGGTGCGGCCATGTATTACATAGCTGCCTTTTCATTTGAATGAATGCCATATAACACAATATTGTTGTGGCCAGCCACAGCTTCCCTAGTACAGAAGACAGATAGGCAACAATGGACTGGTAGCAAGGACAGCTCAACCGATGCATTGATGATGAAATCTTATAATATTCTTACTTACCTTAACATCTCTGTGCATGATACCCAAATCATGAAGATACACTGTGGAGGAAACAGACAAAATAATAACTTTTTGCACTACACATTTAATAATAAGCAGAGATTTAAGACTGGTTTTAGGGGGTGGCAAACTGGAGCCCAGTTTCCTTGGGGCACTGAAGGACTGGACCGCAAGGACCAACCTTGGAGTGGAGTATGTAAACCTTCATCCACTTGAACCACTTTGAGGAAGGCACATCTCTGCATAAGGAGCTTGCAGAGGCCATCGTATTTGGCCACCACTTGCTTTTATTACTCCTTCCTAGGTTTAGTGAACCTCTAACCTTCCCCACTGGCTTAGTACATATTAAAAAGAGTCAATAAAATGGCAATTTATAGCAAATAAGTGCAGCTGTAACGGATGCATTATTACATGTGTATTTTTACCTAGAAGCACTCTATGTTCCATAGTGTGGGGTCTGTGAATGGGTATACAGACGCTTAAAAGGGTTTTCCAGGACTTTTACTATTGATCGGTGAGGGAGCTGTGCCTGTAGCACCAAACTGGGCCGCTCCAATATGGACACCACTGTCTGCTTCCAGCGCTGTATGCACTGACAGAGGTATCGGGAATCAGCTGATAGGTGGGGATCCTGAGCAGCGGATTCCCACCAATCAATTATTGATGACTAACCTAAGGATAGGTCATCAATAGTAAGTCCTGGACAATCCCTTTAAAAGGGTTTTCTGGTAGTGTAAGATTAATGACCTTGGTGCTGAGTGTTAAGGCAGCAGAAATGCAGTCCTAAAGTCTTGCTCATGACAGGTTGCGGGTTCAATCCCTGCATGGTTCAGGTATCCGGCTCTAGGTTGAGTCAGCCTTCCATCCTTCTGAGGTTGGTAAAATGAGTACCCAGCTTGCTGGGGGGTAATAAATAAATCACCTGAAAGCATTGCGGAATAAGTTGGTGCTATACAAATAACAAGATTTTTTTTTATTTATTTAATCTCAAGAGAGGTTATCAGTATCAAAAATATCAGAAAGGTGGGGTGTGATGCCAGGAACCAATCAGCTGTTCACCAGAGCCACCATTTACATGTTGCCCCTGGAAATAGTAAACCTCGACACACTATGCAGCAGCCCAGAATGGTACTGCAAGATCTGTTCCACACAGAGCTTCTCCAACTTGGCACACCGGCACATGCAGCAATGGAAAGGGAAGCCATCCATCATCAGAATCTTGTGTGCCTCAGTATAGTCTAGGTTCTGACACTGCAACAGGCCCCTTGGACACTGAAGGGCTTGCATTAAAAATCTATTTCTATATAGTATTTTCCACCAGTGCCCATGCCACCCGACATAAATCTACCACCCTAGGCACTCGATCTCCAGACCCTATGGCAAAATGCCTATTAAACTTACCTAAAACAGATACCAATTCAGTAGCAAATAGCCTTATTGTGTCTTCATCAATGCACTTGGCAGACATCCACAAGGAATACAGGTCTCCATATACACAGTAGTTGCACACTGCCACAAAGAGACACGAAAAGTCACGTCACAAATCATTTTTAAATCAAGTATATAAAGCACTACATATTAGATGCTATTGCTGCATTGAATAGAAGCCAAAAATCAATTTACGCTGCGATATCAACAAACTTGGACACAAGAACTGTAGTAATTACTGGTATATTAATCGAGTTTTTCAGGGAAAAACTATTGATGATTATCCTCAGGATAGGTCATTAATATCACTCTGGACCCCGGTCAATCAACTGATTGGACACCTGCTGTCTGTGCCACAACACACAGGGGTATGGAGCAGAAACTGCTGCTCCGACCATGCATAGTGGCCGGCGCCTGTAACTGCAGGCAGAGTTCTCATTAAAATAAATAGCTACACAGGGTCAGAACAGCAGCTTCCCCTCCATACCCCTGTGTGTTTTGGCACTGACAACGGGCGCCCAAAGTCGATCTGCTAGGGTCCCGAGAGATACACCCTAGCTGATCAACTATTGACGACTTGTCCTAAGGATAATATTTCTCTGAAAAGCCCCTTTAATGTAAGTGCCTTCCTTTCCAAAGCAAAAAATTAATTTCTGTGCTATTACGACCGTACACTAAAGATGTGATAAGTTACATTGGCAAAAATTCCAGTTTCTGAAATGTCTGATACACACACAGCATGAAACAAGAACTTTGGTATCAGACCCAACGGTACATAGAGAACATCATTCTACATGTATGCACACACATTACTTTTTTTTTTGTTAAATGCTCTTTATTAAAGTTTTCAACCAACTCTATCCCCCCCTCCAGAACTCCACCCCCCCCTCTCTCAACAAACATTATTTACTATGAAGTAATGATTCCTTTCTATGCCCAAACCACAAAAGTTGAGCACAATGGCGCAGGTCACTCACTGATGAACAGATGGCGCTGTCCCTGCCAGCTCTCTCCAAGGCATTGGATGAATGGATGCTTTACTTGCCTCTGGTACCAAAGAAAGTCAACTGTTATTTCTGCTCAACAAAACAGACTCAACTACATCTTAGGGCCCTTTTAGACTGGGCGATTATTGGTGCTTTCACACGGGAGTGAATCGTTCAGTGAATGGAGGCGAAATGGTCCAGCGTCCATTCACAGTAAGCAGGCAGTCGTTCATACATCAGGGTTTGATTTTTATGCCTGCCTAAACTGAACATTAATCGTTTCGTGTAAAAGGGCCCTTAGGCCTCAATTGCTGCATAATACAAAAATGTTTCAGCTGTTGTCCAATTTCAAAAAATTGATTTTCAAATACCCAAGTACAGCTTATTAGAGGGGTATCCTGTATTTGTTACCATCATTATATAATAGCCAGAGCGGACAGTGGCTACAAACAGCATCTTTCACTCTGGAGGACCCAGCATGTCCATGCATTACATGGACAGCCCACTGATTTCAATGGTAAAAATGCAATACTTCATTTTTCCTGTAGGGGCATTGCAGGAAAATCGAACATTTGTTATTAGCTTCCCTCACAAATAAATGCTGGGGGTCACAGCAGTGGCTTATTGTCAGGGAGCCTTTCCAACAAAAAGGGATTATCCAAAGTGGATAATGACTTTAATATCTGTGGCCTCATTGATTGTACTCTATAGAGAGCTCATCTCCCCTTAGTGCAAAACTGAGATTTCAAGTTCTGAAGATCCAACATAATATTGGAAGCAGAAGGCCAATCACGTCAATCAGATATCGGGTTTCCAGTAAATGAAATCTCTCAGCAGTTACGGAGGGTTTTGAGGGCCTTCATTCTGGAAATTAGTGGCCGTCAGTCTTCAGCAACATTGGACTTCTCACATATTTAATAATCTATTAGAAGAGCGTTTTAGCCAGATTTCCCTTTATATACAACAGTTCTGTCCACCCAGAAGACGGCCGTACCTGTATGCTGACCTCCTCTTTACACTGTCTCAGCGTGTTACGACGGAGAACTTCCCCTTTGGGTAATACCTGAGAACGACATAACTTCACTTATCAACCAAGTACAACTAAGTGTCAAGTGTTCGAAAATAGACAAAAATGATGTCTGACCTTTAAGGCAAAGATCTTCTGCTCAGTGCAGTTGAATACCTTGAGTACTGGACCAAGGGAGCCTTTAGCAACACAACCTAAAATCTGTAAGGGGTAAAATATTGGTTATTTAACACCCAAACAGGATGAAAAATACATTTCTTGTGCTTCTTAGGGTGGTTTTACATCTGCATTGGGGATTCCGCTTTTCTGGAGATGGGGGAGCAGAAAGAGGAATCCCCGCAGCTGAACGGCTTAGTCTCTGGACAGAACCGAACAGCGCCGGGCAGACACCATTGACTATAATGGGGTCCGCTCGCTTTCCATCCAGCTGCCCGGCTTTAGGACGGAAGAAAAGGCCATGCATGCAGCTCTTTACCTTCCAGTATTTTCAGCCAAATCTGTGACTGAACCTCTGCCGGATTTGTAAAACTACCCTTATTAGTTTGGTGAAACATGATATTTCTTGCTTCTATTTACTAAAATGCTACTGTGATAAAGTGCAGGTATGGATGGGTTTTCCAGCTTTTATGGGGTCTTTCTATTTTTAAGTATATAAAACTACTGAAAAGGCATAAAATAGCATTTCTGTTGTGTTGAATGTTTGATTTGCACTAAAAAATCATTAAAAAGGTAATTTAAAAGTTCTAAAATGTTCACTATACTTTGTTCCAATTCTCTATTTTCAATAGCTCTGATTTACATCTAGAGGCTGATTTCATGCACTGACAGCAAGCAGATGTATTAAGAAGGGTAAAAAATTGAAACAGCAAGTATCTTAAAATCAGTTGCTGCACTAATTATGCAGTGATTAAAGGGGTTTTCTGAGGGATAGGTGACATATTAGATCAGTAGGAGTCCATGCAGATCATTAGAACACAAGACTCCAGTTCCCCATTCTTCAACACCAACAACTCATGGTGAGGAGGGCTTGTATAGTGGAGTGGCAGAGTTTCTTATGGGAGGTACGAAAAAGTTGAATTAAAGTACTATACATACATGACGATAGTAATCTAAGCTCCGATGTTCAATAACATATAGTATGCTTAGTAACATCTACATATGGTTCATTAATTGTGAAAAGACCTTTAACTCTGGCTGTGCAGATGGAGACCAAACTGGGAACTCTGGCAAGAATAGAGAGATGCATTGTGGGAGAGTCCGCTCGGCCGCCTTCTCCTCTGGAGGGTTATTCTGATGCGATGTCTTAAGCTTGTTCTTAACTGTACGTCCAGTGTCCCATAGCTGGCTCAGTCGTGATGAGGACTGGATGCCCCCATTCCACAAACTTTTCAAGGGAGGAGGCCACAGGTTGCCTGGCAAAGAGGCGTAGCTCTGCAGTACAAGGAGGCACGTTACAAACGTTAGCGGATAATAAGATCAAGATCACCCATTGTCTTATCAACTGCTCTATCTTTTAAGCTGGTGATAAATATTAGACGTATTATGTCTGAACCTGCCGATTTTGGCGGGATCGAAAGAAAACCTAATGTATTTAGGGGCTGCCGACTCTCAGATGTCAGTAATGATAAGTAGCGGACAGTCAAAATTCAACTTGTCCAATCGATTTCTTCTTGGGGAAATAAGCAGTTGGAAAGGCTTCTGGCAGCAATTAAGGTTGAAACCACACGGTTTGGTTGAATGCACGTGCGAAAACCACTTCCACCGGTGGTAGCCAGTGGCTACTATTCTGCACCACATGCTGTTATGATTTGGCTGTGTGCGTCCAGCCGCACCGTGTGGTCTCATCCTTACTCTCCTTTCCCCAATCAGAACACGTGTGCATTTGTACAAGGTCAGGAGAGACAGCCGTTGGCCAAATGAGACCGCTGTCTGATGTGTATGGTCAACCTTATAGACCGAATCTAGCTGCTAAACATATAGAAAAAGGACAGACTGAACCTATATAATATTTTGCACATTCTCAAATATTGCCAGATCATCTACAATTTCAGGGACTTCTAATTACCAATTTTAGGTTGGTTGCACACTCAGTGTTTGATCCACTTCCGGCTTTGGATCAAAAATTGCCCACTGTGGGTGAAACCACTCCAAAATTACTCTTACAAAATTTTTAGTAATCTTCCAATTTCGTAGATTCTCTATGTTTCCTCCTACCTTTGTGTCACTGCTTGCAGCTCCCATTGCATTGCTCCGGTCAGTTTACATGCTGGAAGGGATTTGTTTTCCTGGCCCGACTGTCTGATAGTTTGTGATCTGTGTGGCATCACGTGCAGAGTTAATCCGCTTTTGGTAGACAAACAACTTTAATCTGCTCCTAAGCTCTGGTCATTACTTATGCAGCCCTCCAGATCCATTATTCATAAGTGCACTCTGTATTTTTCTAGATATCATGGCATAGTGACTGATATTTATAACATAAGGGGCAATTAGTGTGCATTAGGTGTCGCACTCCAAGTAGTTTATGGCCATTTTGCCAATAAAGCCAACAATGTGATATATTTGGATATACACATGGTAAAAAAAAAAAATCCCGCCCCTGGAAGGAGTTGTCGTTTTACTGCAAAATTCGGCATGCAGTTACAACTCAGGGAGATGTGAAAATGATTAGAGTTGTGGTGGGATTAGGTGGACGGTCTTGACACTTGAGGTCCTAAAAGTGTTTCCACCCACAGCCTATAAAAAGGCTCTCAGAGGCTCCTTGGGGGAAGTGGACTTCTTTTTCCACTTGTGTAGAGCTTGTTAACCACTAGACGCCTCTATGATGCAATCGAATAAATTTTGCCCGGATAACAGCGTTTGAGAGGGGTGCATTATTGTAATGCAAGAAGCTGGGATGAATTGACAGTCATCTGGGCCGTTCTGACCATACTATAAGGAGGTGTTGAGGCAAGTGGATGTGAGAGGGCACGCACATAAGACGACCAGGCTCAAGGCACCCTCCGCAGACAACCAGTAAAGAGGTTTGTCTGGTCATCTAGCAAGCACAAGCGGCTCCAACTGTTTTGTTATCTGCCATTGAGACACAGGTGACACCATCGTTACAGGTCCTGTTTCTGTTGGAACCATTTCCATATACTTGGCTGAAGGACCATTACATGTACTGGCTTTGACACCCTCCCACCATCACCTCCGTTTGCAGTCGTGTTGTGACTGACAGAACTGGACTACTATGGAGTGTCTTCCAAGAGGCATTATCTGGCAGGATAATGCTCGGCCGCACACACAAGGAGGTCACTGGAATGTCTCCACAACATTGTCACACTTCTGTGGCTGCCCGGTCACCAGATTGATTGCCAATAGAATATGTTTGGGACCATCTGGGACGCCAACTTCGACAGCTTAAGAATGTGGAGCGATATGCTGCAAGATCCCATAAGAAACCTGTGTGTCTCCATGCCCGCCCATGTCACATCTTGTATCCAAGCTAAAGGCGGTACAACAAGGTACTAGAGCCTCCATGCCCATCCGTATCGCATCTTACATTCAAGCTAGGGGCAATACAACAGGGTACTAGAGCCTCCATGCCCGCCTGTATCACATCTTGTATCCAAGCAACAGGTGGCCCAACAGGGTACTAGAGCCTCCATGCCCGCCCATATCACCTCTTGTATCCAAGCTAGAGGCGGTACAACAGGGTACTAGAGCGTCCATGCCCACTCGTATCACATCTTGTATCCAAGCTAGAGGTGGTACAACAGGGTTCTAGAGCCTCCATGCCCACTCGTATCACATCTTGTATTCAAGCTAGAGGCAGTACAACAGGGTACCAAAGCTTTTATGCCCGCTAGTATCACATCTTGTATCCAAGCTAGAGGCGGTACAACCGGGTACTAGAGCGTCCATGCCCACTCGTATCACATCTTGTATCCAAGCTAGAGCGTCCATGCCCACTCGTATAACATCTTGTATCCAAGCTAGAGGCCGTACAACAGGGTACTAGAGCCTCCATGCCAGTCTGTATCACATCTTGCATCCAAGCTGGAGGCGGTACAACAGGTACTCCTTTCAAGGATTCAGTTTTCCACAAAATTTCCTTTGCTCTGATATTGTAATCACTTACTAATACCAGTGTTACAATCACATAGAAAGTCTCATTCAATTCTGACAACTCCTCCTAGGGGTGGAATTGTTTTTGACAGTGAGTGTATAGATGCATATTGTTTAGGCTGGGTTCACACCAGCGCTTTTGCTTTCCATTGTTTGACTCCATCCAACTAAAAAAAACGGAGTCCGCCTGGCTTCATGCACTCAGGTACCTTTACCGGACAAACGGCTGCAGCATGCTGTGCTTTTTTTTGTCCGGCATTTCGTGTCGGAGATTCTGAATGGCGCATTCAATGTAGATGTAAAAAACAGCCTAAAAAGGTATGACTTTTTCTGTTTATGGCGCAGTACATTGTACTCCAGGATTTTGTGTGCCCCAGAATGTAGAGGTATTTGCGCCTCAGATTATAGAAATCGGTGTGGCTTACTATTTGGCGAGGTCTGAAACATATTCATAAAAGTCACAAGAAAGAAAAAAAAGGAGCGCCGATACAACATACAGTCCAGGGTTTCCCAACTCCAGTCCTGAGGACCCCCAACAGGTCATGTTTTACAGGATATCCTATGGTAAGAAGACCCATGCCAATATCTCAGGCACTAACAATAATTACATCACCTATGCGATACTGAGGATATGCTGAAGACATGACCTGCTGGGGGTCCCTGAGGACTGGAGTTGGGAAACACTGAGACAGACAGATGTGCCCTTTACTTCACAGGGCATTGTTCATGAGCTCGATGGCTCTGAAGATGTACTGTAGAATAGTTTTATTACTTCTCTGTTACTTTTTCTGGTGCCATTATTTTTGGATCTTTGGGTTCTATGGCGTTACGGAGGCCCAATTAATGCCGTTATAGGCAGTGTAGTCTGCCGGACGCCATTTATGTCTGTGATGTGCTGGATCCAGCCGAGTTGTGAACAGAGCCTTATGCAAGTCGTGCGTATTTGTGCATGCAACCATGATCCCATTAATTACAATAGACAATTGTAGTTACCGGTAGTTCAATATTAGCTATTTTCCTGCACAAGTATACAGGAATAGAGCATGCTGTGCAACGGAAATGCGCGCACATGTGAATCAACAGACTGAAACAAATGGGTTCTATTCACTGCGTATTGTGCACACAAATTTATTGTGAATAAGCCCTTATGCTGCGTTTAGACGGAATGATCATTCAAAAAAATCGTTCAAACGAGCAAAAGCGAACAATAATTGTTCAGTCTGAACGCAGCGAACGATGAATGAGAATCGTGTACATTTTGTTCGTCATTCGGCTGGACTAAAAATCATCGTTGTCTCGTGTAAATATCCTTGTGCTTGATCAGCGGTAATATCATGCACTTCTTCAAGGAATCGCCTTGTCTAACAGGGGCATTAGTCCCAATAGCAGATCTGTCAGGTGTTATCAGTCATAATCAGTTAATTTATGACTAGAGATGAGCGAGTATACTCACTAAGGCAAACTACTCGAGCGAGTAGTGCCTTATGCGAGTATCTCCCGGAGGGGAGATCTCTCTTTCACTCTCTCCCCTCTGCTAACTCCCGCAACTCACCTGTCACTCGCGCCGGCAGCCGAATCTTTAGAGACAAGCGGGCAGGTACTCGAATAAGGCACTACTCGCTCGAGTAGTTTACCTTAGCAAGTACGCTCGCTCATCTCTAATTATGACCACAACAAAGATAAAAATTGTTCAAACAAGCGAAAATGAACAATAATTGTTCCGTCTAAACGCAGCCAACGATCAAACGACGAGCGAGAAATCATTCACTTCATCTAGGCCTAAAAATCGTGGGCTTATTTTTTTTTAATACCATTCGTTCAGTCGTTCTCATTCACTTATACCTCAAATATGAATGACTGAATGATTTCCTAGGGCCCTTTTGGACAATTTATCGTTTGAACGGGCAAATGACACAATTGTTAATAGAGATGAGCGAGCATACTCGCTAAGAACAATTACTCGAGCAAGCATTGTCCTTAGCGAGTACCTGCCCGGTCGGAGGAAAAGGTTCGGGTGCCGGCGCGGGCGGGGAGCAGCGGGAACCGGAGGGGAGATCTCTCTCTCCCTCTCTCCCCCCTGCTCACTCCTGCAACTCACCGCTCCGTCACCTGAACCTTTTCTTCCGAGCAGGCAGGTACTCGCTAAGGACAATGCTCGCTCGAGCAATTGTCCTTAGCAAGTATGCTCATCTCTCCGTCTCTCTCTCTCTCTCACTGACTGACTGACTGACTGGCCACTAATTCTCCAACTTCACGATGTCGTAGAAACTTGAAATTTGGCACAAGCATTGATTATGTCATAAATAGGAAAAGTTTATAGGTTCCAACTCAATTATTTAATTCTAGCGCAAAAGAACTAGCGTCCAAATTTTACGCACGTAATCTAATTCTGTCACTTCCCGATGTTATAGAAACTTGAAATTTGGCACGAGCATTTCTGTGTGAACACCAGATAAACACCAGTACCAAATTAACTCGGGCGAAGCCGGGTATATCAGCTAGTATAATATATACTGTATATTAGTTAAAAAGGCACGATCCAATCCTGAGACTGTATATATGAGATGAATCAGTGACTGACATACCGTTATGGTTGTTTCAGGATTGCGTCTCGCCTTTTTAACTTATTTTACAGATTTTTATATATCAATTAAGATGAACTTTTGCAGTTCTATTTTAGTGGTTTGTATAATATGTGTAGGTGCTTATACGATATAGGAAAAACAATTAGCAAGTAGCCATAGACGCTGCAGGCTGGACTGCCTATATGAGTTATTTTGAAGACTAGAGCTGTGAATAAAGCTCAAACTAGTCGTCATCCGCCTTCCTCTACAGCTCAGCAGGATCCTCCGACAGCTTCCCAGCGCTCATCTGTAAAATGAGAAGAGGTTTTGTGAGGCGCGGCCCCCGTCTTCCGTTCTGGGCACAACATCTGGCTTCTGGATTTACCGTTCTCCCCCCTCTTACTGGGTTTATTGGAATGTTATATAATGGAATTAAAGCACTGAACACCCCCCCCCCTCCCGCTGCTTATTTTCTCTACTCCTGTCTTTTTTTTACATTATCAGATTTTCTAGGCCAACCCCACCCACACGCCCCCCATCCAAAAAATACAACAAACCGCAGTAGTAAAGGTAACAATTTGATTTTTAATCATTGTTGGTGGAGAGCAATCCGTACCAAAAAGTGCAAATGTCTGCAGATGAGAGCAGGATTTTATACACCTATGTAGCAGCAACAACTGCACCCAGCCCTGCCTCAATGCATATAAATATATACGGTATATACACAATTATAAAAAGTTATACACCACCTCTATAAATGCTCTTACGCTATAATCATTAGATGCATTGTGACAAAGTATATACCCATTCCCACCGGTATGGCAGAGGAATACGCAACCCTAACCTGTCGACATAAAAACAGGGGGAAAAGGTTGCATAAAGGAGGGAAAAAAAGGCAAAAGAATCATCAACTGAGCAATGAAATCTGAATCATTAGTTACAAATTAATCTCTTGAAAAATAAATATTTGCTTTGTTATCCGGAAGCGATATTTACGAGACGGCGGGTCTCTTCTGCGGATAGTGACGTCAGACCGTAGAAAGATTTCTTGCAGCAACAGAATTAATTGCGAGGTACGAGAGCTAAAAGTGGTTTAAGTAAGAGCTTCCGGGCCCCAGATACTCAGGTATCAAAGGGTTCTGTCCAACCAACTGGTTGGTTAGATGAAGGGTATAATATGCAGTAGTTGCTGTGTTACCTACACCCTTATTGCTAAGCAGCAAATGACTAATTTCAGACAGTTCTGTCGACTTTCTCCCTCCACAACATGTAAATTATAGACGCGCCACAGCGTTAGGAAATAGGATCCCAGGCAGTGTGGTCTAGTTTAGCAAACCCTTTCTCAATTAACAACAATACACAGTGTCAATAGACTAGAAGCATCACTGCAGTCTTCGATTTGGTCTCCCGACCCTATAACTATATGTCGTTCGCTGTCCTTGGTGTGAGCCTCCGCCTTTGGTTGGACAGTTGCCGCAGGCACATGGAAAGGTTGCACTTGTATGACCCACATCTGACGCTGCCTCCCGGATAATTATCTATCCATATAACATTCATTGAATGTACTTTCTTATTACAACGCCTGGCAGATATGTGAGTTTCGTTGCATTGTCTCAAAGTATGTAGAGAGTACAAAAAGGAGGGGATCTATTATAAGGCGCTATGTCATCCTTCGCCATCCGCGTTGTCCGTACTGCAGCATAGAGAGAGACTTAATGCCCTACATTTAATTCACTTTTTTTGTCCTATGAAAGAACAGAATTCTCAGTGTCTTCTCACCGACAACTAACCCAGAATCCCGCTGGGGACAGGAGACCCAGAGAGCGCCTTCTATCACAATAGCCTTGAAACTACAGTTTTCTAAGACTCATTAGGAGCCGGTACAAGTCCAGTTTTCACAATTTCCTCCTGCTGAAGATGGACTTCTTTCCAGTGTTCTTATCGCTAATGCTGAGTCCGATCAGCAGCCGAGCTTTCTCATCCTCCTCCTGCTGGTTCATGTCCGTCTTTGTTTCACTCTTGCCTTTTGTTTCTACACCGGCAGCTGGTTTAAGACGAAGCTTCTCTTTAATAACCTGCATAGAATAAAAAGAACAAGTACCTCATTTATTTTTTTTATGCCTTCCTCTGGATCAACATTGGGGGGTAAGAGGCTGAACGGGATGGACACATGTCTTTTTTGGTCTTATATACTATGTTACTATGTCAGATAAAGAGTTAACACATGCAACAGAGAATTCGGAAGCGCTTGGACTGTGACAGAAGTTGCAGTTCTCACCTGTGCCACAAGGGCCTTTCGACTGTCTCTCTTCACTGCCATGGCAAAGTCGAGCCATGTCCAGGTATTGTTGTGGTACTCCAGACAGGGTAACACCAGGTTCAGATCTCCCCAGTCCACGCTGTTTTTCTCACCCTGGAAGCAAATAATTTCAATTTGGTGTTTTGTTATTCTAAAATTAAAATTCTTAATCTTAAGAGCCTTTAAAACTTTAAAAGATAGACAATCGTAAGCTAAGTGGTAGAGACTTCTTCAAACGCTACTGAACAAAGTTCACAGAAACTACAGTTCCTTAAGACGGGTGTATGCGGAAATACGGTCACCTCAGTGCAACGTATTTGCGCAGTGAACGAAGTTGATTTTAGTGCGTCTGCTTAGTTTACTGCACTTTTTGCGTATGCAGGGCCTGTTCACATATATGTGTGCAATAAACCCCCATCCTGATTTAAAAGGCTACCCCGGTTCCCTGAAATTAAGACCTACCTACCCCGAAAATAAGCCCTAGCAGGATTTTTAAATAGTGTTAAGTCAGCATACGTATATCCAGTCATACATGTGAAGTATTTGGCCCAATGAGTTCCCCATATGTTCTGTACCCAGCAGGTTTGCACGGTGTATTGCACATGCATTTGTGCACCTCCTATAAGCTTCTATGGGGACCTTTGCTATGCAAATACGCAGGAAGATACGGGAGGTCCTATTTTTTTTGCATACATGCAAAAAAAAAAAAAAAGAAAAGAAAGAAAAATCACTAATGGGAACAAACCCATTAACATCCATGGGTCCTATTTTCTGTGCATTGCGCGCAGTAAAATCCTGCAATGCAATTACGTTTGTTTGAAGGAGCACTTATAGGCATAACTTAGCCTGCTCTATACCCACCCACCCCCATCACATGACATACATGTACATTATGCAGTTGTTAAGGAGTTAAATTTTACCACCTTTTGCTTAACCTCCCCATATCTTAATGCTACTTCCCTTCCTCCACTACAAATCTGGCCTGTCTAACTACCGTGAAACCAAGATTTCAGTAGTCATATTGCTCCCAGAAACCAAACTGGTCTCTGACAGCAGGAAGCAGGGGGCCCGTCTTGAAGTTTATCTGTAGTCCTGAGGGGGAAGAGTTCTCTTGGTGACAATGATGACAGGATGGTGGAGATCTGCCACTGTTAACCACAAGGGCTGATGTTATACAACAGACCAATCAATTCCATCTGATGTGCCATTTTTTGGAGATGTCCCTTGTGCGTACCTTGTAGCTGACACAGAGAGGCACCTGTGGAATTTTAATGTAGATGAATGAATTGTTCATAGCAGCTCGCTCTTTCATCTTGTCCAGATCATCCACAGGATGCTGTCAGCGGAAAAGTACATAAAGAAGTCTGATTTTAGTTTGTTCCATTATTAATTAACAATTTTCTCAGTCAAGACACCCCATTACCACTTACCTCAGGTGCTTTCCGAAATGAACGCCTGACTCCCGTTGTCCTATTTAAACCCTGTCCACTACTCTTACCCGGGCCTAGAGATACGGTATCCTCTGCCACAATGAGCTGCCTTGGCTTTACCACTGGCATGCCTGTAACGAAGGGCAAGAAAAGCAAGATTTGGGTAAATCCTTCTTCATTTGTCAGTTCAGTCAATCAAGATGCTCTTGGCGGTCTACAATCTGACAAATCTAATACATTCAAATAGTGCTTATAATGTGATATTACACCAGTAGTGAGAAGTGGAAGAGTTGGTTATAGTAACCAATTCGTTTTCTGATTGGTTACTATGGGCCACACTTGCCATGTCTGCCTGCACTAGTTTTGATAAGGGCCATATTGTACACCTTGGATGGAGTGCGCAGATAGGACATTCTCTTCCTCACCTGTTGTGACAAGTTTTGATTTGTCCTCTTCATCGCCAACCTCCTCTTCTTCCACGCTGCGTCCTGGGAAAAAGAATCCCATCATCCTATGGAAGAACTGATGTGTCAGCTGGATGGTTAGAGGAACCACGTTCACCTGCAAATAGATATATAATGTATAAATATATTGAGGTATGTATACATACAGATGAAGATACTGGGTTGTTAGCTACCGCTACATAGTCTGTATTCTCCTAACTAGAAAAGCTGCTTACAAGTACGGTTTCTGAAGGGAAGATGTGGGCTGAAGGCTTTTAAGGAATAGAAATCACTCAGTTATTGAATCTATTATACAGCTCTATCATCATGAACTGTTCAGAATAACCTCTATAAAGAGAGCAAAGTTTTGCAGAAAATCCGCAGCAATTCGCCTAAAAGTGTACCTCTGATTATAATTTTCCATCAATCAACAGTACAAACGAATGTAAGACACTTTGTAATATACGTTGTTACATAAAAATGCCCCTTCCTCCACCCTCCGCCACCTAAACTGTTCATTCACTATTCAATAATCAAATCTCACAGTATCATAGCTTTTAAGTTTAACTGAGAGATCACATTACAGTTGCTCAAAGAGATCTATGGAAATGGAAGAAGGGAAGAGGAGACTAGCTGCCATGTGATCTTTCACAGACTACACACAAAGAAGAGATTCTGCTCCTCCAGTCTCCTCTTCCCTTCTACATAGACATCTGTGAGCAACTGTAATCTGATTTCTCAGTGTTGCACAGTCTCAGATGCAGCAGCAAAAGCACAGAGAACATTATACACCACTACTAAGCGGTTTAGCTGTGAATCTAATACTAAGGTTAGATAGAAAACTTACTAAAGCCATGAGCAGCGACTCTGTGTGTGTCAGCCTGCCTCTCTCCCTCTGCTGATACGTCTTCCTCCTCCCTATCTCTACAAACCTCTATGGGCAGCAGCTCTAACTTGATCTCTCAGTGGAGCTAAAAAGCAGGTCTCCTATCTGAGTGAGCGATCAGTGCTGGAGGTGGTGGGTATGGGGTTTCTTATCTTACTGTTTTATGAAGAGCTATCTATAATCAGAGGTACTGTATTGTGTTATAGGGTTGGCAAACCGTAAACCCTTTTCAACTGACGCAAAGATGAACTGATTGCAAATGTCCCAACCTTTAACAGCTAATATTGTGAGCTAAAGTTGTAGCTGGCCACACATATTCCCTTCAGGAGCAGATATATAGTATCACATGTCACATGGTGCTCATTCAAATAAACGGGCAATCATATAACACATGGTTGGGTTCAGTCTGGCAGGGCAGTCTTAGCAGCTCTCTACTTAAACAAACTAATAAAGGATTTATTCTATTACTTAGTACAAAGGATACTGACCACAAAGTATTCTGCATAAAGAAACTGAAGAAATGGCAGATATTAAGGACAGCAGACGGAATAAAGATATTTAGTTTATCATCACAATATGAAAAGTAAGAAGGGAGGCTGTTACTTCAAAGTGCTCTTTTATGGAGATGCCTCCTACAGGTGGACGGACTTTGCTATACAGTCTTAGTGCAAGTTGTCTGCCTGATTGAGCAGGACTCTGCGGTCTCAGTGCCACCTATGGAAGAAACACACATCCATGTAATGATTTGGTGAGATTTAGATCTTAAAATGAAAGATTCAGTGTTGAGCTCGTAAGGGTTCAATCACCCGTCATTCGCATTGTACGTTTGGCATATGCATCAAGAAAGTTCTTAGTGTATATGTCAAGCTTTTCTGTAGGCTCCCAATTCACTCAATGAAAGCCAAAAGAGCATCATGTTGACCTCCATCCCATCGGGCTCTTATACATTAATATACCTCTTTTTGCCATATAGAATAGCATAGTGGATTAGGTTATTCTATACAGAGGCAACCAGTAAAAGAAAGTATAGCATGCAGGAGCCTATGGGCTACTTATGGCTATACATTGGTATACATCAGAGGCATTTGTTGGAGGTATATGACAGGAAATCCTCCTGACCTTTGCTGTAAGCACAGTGTGAATGCACCCTAATTCAGCTTTGATTTTCTCACCTTGTAAATGGCATTAGGGAGCAGATTGTTCATAGTGAACCAGCCCAGTTCTAGCAGATGCTCAGCAGTGTCATCGGACTTATTGACCTATGTTATATAAGAAAAAAAATCATTTATTGCTTTGAAGTAATGTTCACATTAAATTCATAATTCAGTTTGCTTAACCCCTTCGTAGCCAAGTCCTTTAATGCTCGAATGTCATAGGAAAATTTCATATTTTCAAAACAATACATTCTAAATGTGTTAATTTTTTTTTTTTTACTCGATGCCTTTTTTTAAGCCTAGATTGGGCTTTCTAATGGTACCAAAATAGGGCCAATATCTTTTAATTTATTTTTTGTATAGAGAAGAATGGGCAAAAATAGTAAAAATCTCCTAACTGCATAATGAAATCCTTGATGACGATGCAGAGAGGTTAGGAATTGAATTTTATTTATTTTCCTGTTTAACATGGTTGTCTGTTCAATACAAGCTCTTTTCTAAGCACAATCTACCCTGGTGAAAGTCAGAAAGGGGAGTCTCTCATAGACTTGGCTCATCCATCTATTGCAAAGTCAACCGCCAGAGGGGAACGTCCAGCCAGATGAAACTTCTGGTAAAACAATTCCCCTCCAGTAGCCACTGATCAAATGAATGGTCAACCATGCGAACATGTGGATGAGCCGAGTTTATGATGGAGTCTCCACCCTATGAAGTACATAACGCATAAGGACAGGGATCCCCCAGGTTCTTCTAATTTGAGTATATCTTTTTACTAGAGATTTCAATCTACTTCTGTTCCTAGAATTGTTCCTACCTTGCTGTACAGGAATCTCTGCAGTTCTAACTCTGCAATGCCCAACTGTCCATCCTGCTCGGTCAGCCTCCATCGCGCTTGTGCAAAGTAGAACTCAGTACGACGAACCACGCTCACATCTTCTGGTGGTTTGCGCAATTCCATCTTGTTTGCCCTTTGCAGCTGGAAATCTTTAAAGCACCTGAAACAAAACTCAATATGTTTTAGCTAGTTAAAGAATTAAAAAACTTTTATTAGGAACACAACTATTTACCAAGACATATCAGGAGAGCCAACAGACCGACTTTAACGAACAATGGTCATTAAAGACAGTCGCTTTTTGTTTCTGTTAGTTTAGCTGGACAGAATAGCGTGGCCGAGTGCACTATTCTGTCCAGAAAAAAATAATAGAAACTAGCGGAAACCTTGTCAAACGGAGATCAAAAATTGTAGCTTTTGGTATCCGTTGACTAATGACAGCCTATGGCTCCGTTTGGGGTTCTGTCTGAATACTGTTTTTGGCAATTCATACAGAACCTCATTAAAGGGTGAACATTATAGATGAGCGAGTATACTCGCTAAAGGCAATTGCTCGAGCGAGCATTGCCTTTAGCGAGTATCTCCCCCGCTCGAGACTGCAGGTTCGGGTGCCGGCAGCGGGCACGGAGCTGCGAGGAAGAGTGGGGCGGAACGGAGGGGAGATCTCTCTCTCTCCCCCCCGCTCCCTCCTGCCGACAGCCGCTACTCACCGCTCCCCCGCGCCGGCACCCGAACCTGCAGTCTCGAGCGGGGGAGATACTCGCTAAAGGCAATGCTCGCTCGAGCAATTGCCTTTAGCGAGTATACTCGCTCATCTCTAGTGAACATAGCTATAAAAGCCAAAGTTTTATAAGATAGTTGCACACGGACATATTTGAGAGGTTACCTAATGAGGATGTTGAGTTCTTCACTCTTTTGCTGTAAATCCATCTTCTCCTGGAAGAGCTGTCCCTGCAGGTTATGATGCTGATCATGCAAACACTCATTCTTGCTTTCATCATGAAGCAGCTGGAAAAATAAAAAGAGTAAACTTTTTACATTTGGAGAGGTTTCCAGCAGAAGGGATGATTTAGGTTCCATTTACAACAACTTCATAATTTCCATTATTAACAAAACCATGACTGGTTTGGCCAAGGTATTTTAAAAGAGAATATAAATCCTAGTGATCTGCACTGACTGGATACTACAAGTTTGTGCGTGTTACTAGAATAGCACTACAGGTTATGCTCTTGTCATAAAAAAAGCATACCGTACTAGTGGATTTTAAACCTCATCTAGGATGAGCTGCTTGGTCTAAAGGGATCCGAGGTGGCACAAATCCACTTCCTGTCTCATCTGCAGCCCAAATTGCCACTCTGACATGCCCTCATATTTTACACTGCAACCGAGGGCCCTCTTACACGCAACGATTATCGTTCAAAAAATTGTTGGATCATACAGATTTGAGCGATAAAAAAATCTTTGTTCGCTCATTTACATGTCATTGCATGTAAACGGCAATCGTTTAGTCGTTCACATTTACTGTACAGTAAATGTGAACGACTAATGAACAAAATCTAAAAGATTTCTCTGCCTCTACAAACTGTTAAAAAGAATGAAGGACTCTGCCATTATTTCTGAGTGTGAACTATTAATCGCTCCGTGTAGCGGGAAGCCTGAGGCTGGTTGCAAAATAGCATCCAAGCTCCCTAAAGTCAGTGCATAGAAAGCTGATTTTTATTATAGCAAGGTCAAAATGATTATACATTACAAGCAACTGCACCCTCCAATGCGAAAACTATTAGGTAACTGCGACACAAATCAAGCTGTATTATGTACTGTGAAGTCTAGTGATAAAACAGGCGGTCACACCTTCACGACGGAATACATTTGCTTCTCCAGCAGCCGTATTTGCAACACGTGTTGACGAACGCCTTCTTGGAGATGTAAGATGCTGCTTCGCTGCTCCTCAGGGTTACTGGAGATCTCCAACTGGAAACGCACTCGCTGCTTCTTCTCACTGTGTTCCTAGTGATGTTATAGGAGGCAAAAAAATTCCATTTATGATGAATGAGTGGTATAAGAACAGTGATAATACTTCCTGACTTCGATCTGCCAATCAGAATAATCCCTGGATCATCACTCCAGTGACTAGAACATGTAATATTGTGACACTCAAGAAAGGCATCCAGGCCCCTCAAACGCTTTTATTGAGTTCACCATCCCCACATTCTCTGAATTCCATAGTCTCACTGCTCTTACAGTAAAGAACCCTCTTCTATGTTGGTGTAGAAACCTTCTTTCCTCAAGATGTAGAGGGCGCCCCCTTGTTACAGTCACAGTCCTTGACACAATAGAGCTCCTCATGAGATCTCTGTATGGGCCCTTTATATATTTAAATGTACTTCACATTTACTTTTATTACTTTTTTCTGTTTTCCCTGTATATTCTTTGCCAATCATTATATTATTTTGCTTATTATGCATGATGACCCACTCTCCTTATACATCCTTATTAGAGATGAGCGAATATACTCGCTAAAGGCAATTGCTCGAGCGAGTATTGCCTTTAGCGAGTACCTGCCCGCTCTAGACCAAAGGTTCGGGTGCCGGCGCGGGGGAGCGGCAGTCAGCAGGAGAGAGCGGGGGGGAGAGGGAGAGAGAGAGATCTCCCCTCCGTTCCGCCCCGCTCTCCCCCGCAGCTCCCTGGCCGCCGCCGGCACCCGAACCTGCAGTCTCGAGCGGGGGAGATACTCGCTAAAGGCAATACTCGCTCTAGTAATTGCCTTTAGCGAGTATACTCGCTCATCTCTAATCCTTATCCATTTTACACCTCTTATCTTTGCTGCATTCCATCTCAACTCTATTCTTCATACTATAATACTCAATAAGTATCCTAATCAACCAATCATACATATTTCCCCATAAAACGTAACACAAGCACCAGCCTATATTCCCATTACTCTATGAAAAGATGACTAGATAGGTTACAAACGTAACAAATATGGTTTATGGAGAAAAGTAATAGCAACCTAAGTGATTGTTCTATTACTACACAAAGGTGGTTTATTCAGAATGTGTGAATAACCTGTATATATCAGCAAAATACACCAGAGATACTTAAAATGAAAAGAAAATGGTTGAACACCTTTCGCTTTGGCTCCACATGCAGCAGCAAGTTGTTGACTATATCCAAGATCATGGCGTACTGCGCAGGGTTGGTAGAGATCTCTAGGTGCTGGTGTTTTAAAGTAAAGGTATCGGCAGCAACTGCAATGAAGAAGAGGAGGTCAGTCATGAGGTGCGTGTCCTCTACGGCTAAGACTACACGGCGACTTTGACCGTGACACAGATCACATGGCCAAACATAGCAATATAGTCCTGCAAAGTAATAGAAGTTAATGCGGTTGTGTTGCGGTTCGCAAGTTACCCACGAATGCAAAAAATCCAAACCCGCTAGATTTCTGGCCATTGTGCCTAGATGAGGTGTAGAGATGAGGGAGTATACTCGCTAAGGCACATTACTCGAGCGAGTAGTGCCTTAGCCGAGTATCTCCCCGCTCGTCTCTAAAGATTCGGGGGCCGGCAGGGAGCGGCGGGGGAGAGCGGGGAGGAACGGAGGGGAGATCTCTCTCTCCCCTCTCTCCCCGCCGCAACTCACCTGTCACCCGCGCCGGCCCCCGAATCTTTAGAGACGAGCGAGGAGATACTCGGCTAAGGCACTACTCGCTCATCTCTAATGAGGTGTCATGCTTTAGCCCCAGCACCTGACTGTAAGAAACCTATACTTATTAAAGCACAGTCTTATTCCCAGTCTTATTCTGAAGTCTTATTCCCAGAGTCTTGATACAGATACTGAGCAATGCCTGAAATTACTTAAAGGGGTTGCGAAGGCCTAGAAAAAACATGGCTGCTTTCTTCTAAAATAGTGCAACACCTGTCTGTGGGGTGTGTCTAGTATTGCAGCCCAGATCCATTGAAGTGAATAGGGCTTAGGTGCAATACCTTACACAACCTATGGACAGGCCTGGCACAGTCTTTGGAAGACAGCAACCATAATCTTTACAACTCCTTTAAGGAAGCAGATCACTGAAAAATGGGATAAATCTATGCATAAAATTACAGAGAGCAGCCATACGTACTGAGATACAGGGGCAGGTAAGGACGCCACTTCCCAGCAGCATGCAGAACAGGCAGATGTTGGGAGAGCCGGGGGGTGTCAGTATTTTGTGAGGATCACATATAAGGTGCAAGACAGTCCACCTGATGTAACAGTATGGGTGTCATTAAGAGGCTGTAAGCCTACATTGTGCACTATATGCATCTGTGTGACTGACATCCTATACAAGCCTTATCTATGTACAAGAATACTACCAAGCAGCCAAAGCCCAGCGTATGACAGGCGTGTGAGTGATTGTTCATCAGTATTTTGCAGCTGTACAACGCCCCTCCATATAGCATTTTGCATGCTGCATGGTAGCAGTGTTTTTACTTGCCCTCGTACCTCTGTATCCATATACCAGTAAATAAGGCTGCCTTCTGTGATTTCTGAATAGAATACAGTATATCAGTAAGGTCAGACTCACATGAGTGCATCTTGCAGCGTGTCGGCGCAAGATATATGCACTCAGCGCACAGCCAGTACGCAATGATACTGCGTACTGGCTGTGTGCCGCCCATTGCCATGAACTATCTTGGTGTATTATGCGCCAAGATAGAAAATGCTGTGATTTTTCTTGCATGCGTATCTTGTGCAATTTGTGTCAGCGCAAACATGGCCGCCTACGGAAGATTGGTACAGCGTATTCTGCTTGCAAAAAACCCACGCATTAAATACAGACATGCCCGGCCTCAGTATGGCAGTACTCAAAAGATAACCATTTTTCATACAGGTTGTTTAAGTTAGTCGCCAAGATCGTATTAAAAACAAACTTGCACTTTGTCCAACGCATATAGGTGGCTTCTAGAGATGAGCGAGTATACTCGCTAAAGGTAATTGCTCGAGCGAGCATTGCCTTTAGCGAGTATCTCCCCACTCGAGACGGAAGGTTCGGGTGCCGGCGCGGGGGAGCGGTGAGTAGCGGCAGTCAGCAGGAGGGAGCGGGGGGGGGGGGGGGGGGGGGGGGGAAGAGAGGGAGAGAGAGATCTCCCCTCCGTTCCGCCCCGCTCTCCCCCGCAGCTCCGTGCCCGCTGCCGGCACCTGAACCTTCCGTCTTGAGCGGGGACATACTCGCTAAAGGCAATACTCGCTCGAGCAATTGCCTTTAGCGAGTATACTCGCTCATCTCTAGTGCCTTCTGATCTTACGATTAATAGGTACCGGTCTACTGAACGCAGCATTGTATATACCTTCGTGTCCTTTCAGCAGGTCTTCCTTTTCCGGATGTAATGGCATTGGGGGAGGTTTAATTTGCAAAGCCAATTCGGGGTCTATATCATGACTGTAGCTGATGTAGTACATGTGGCAATTACAGCGGGAGATTATTCTCTGCACCTGCTGGTGTTGCTGAGCTTCTGCTGGTTGACTCCAATCTGCCAGAAATAAAGAACATTTTGAGAAATACAAGGGAAAAAAAAAAAAGAAAAAATATTTCTGTTCAACTCGAAACAGTCTGTTTATTAGGCTCCACAACATAACACGCCAAAGCAGACCTGTGGTGGTGCTGACCATGCCGCCCACTGCTTGGCCACTCTCCATGAGCTCCTGCACAGAGTCCAGGTTCCTGTGCCGATGCTCCTCGATGTTCTTAACCTGAGTTGACAAATAAAAAAAAACTTTACAGTCTCCACTGTTATCTAAATAAATGTAATCATTAGAGGTTTTTAAAAAATCACCCAATGTCATACACAAATCACAATATGGGGGGGGGGGGGGGGGGGAACCTTCAAAATACAATAAAGCTAAAACAATTGCAGAGCAATAAACAATGTAAAAGAGTGGGGATAGACTGACCTCCAACCAACGCTGCCCATCTTCTCCATCGCTCGGACTGCTCTCAGTGGTAGCAAAATACTGCATGCTGTCAAGCTGGCATGTCCATGAAGTTTTTTGCTTCAGGGTGTCTGCATACCAGGAGGGGTGGTGTTGGCACTGCAATAGTTGGGCTTTGGCTGCAGACACTATCACGCAACCTTCAGTCTCTGCTCCTCGAAGCACCATCTGTAGAAACAAAGCCAAGGTGTACATGGGACTGGAGGACTAAGGTCGCCTGCAGACGGCCAGGTCGGATCCGGCTGCGAGAATTCTCGCAGCGGGACCCGGCCCGAGCCCCTGTAGGGACCAGCGCGGCACTCACCAGCTCCGGCGGTCGGGGAGTGACATTTCTGTGCGGGGCTCTGCGAGCGCCGCGCAGAAATAGAGCATGCCGCAGTTTGTTTTCTGTGCGTGATTTTGCGTAGACAAATCGCGGCCGTCTGCCTAGGATTGCGTTTTCTAACGCAATCCTATGGCAGCTTCCACAGGAGGAAATTCTGTGGGAAATCATGCCACGGGATGGGATTATGTATAAACACAATGGTCTGCATACACACCAAATCCGCATATATACATGCAGTAAAAACGTTGCATATGTCACAGACTGAAATATAAACATGCCTGTGTGAATGAGCCCTAACAGTGTGGTATTGCATTACTCTCTCTG
Organism: Eleutherodactylus coqui; assembly: GCF_035609145.1. Classification (NCBI taxonomy): domain Eukaryota; kingdom Metazoa; phylum Chordata; class Amphibia; order Anura; family Eleutherodactylidae; genus Eleutherodactylus; species Eleutherodactylus coqui. The sequence continues at coordinate 59,660,806 of NC_089840.1, read as the reverse complement.
TTCATATATATTTAGACCAAATCACTTAATGGCGTGGATTAGAATCCATGCAGGGATTTTGACATAGAGTATGTCTCGTTTCTGAACCGTACTCATGCTGGTGAGCGTTACAAAAACATGAACGTTTTCAGATCAAAGTGTTATTTCTTGACAACACGTCCTACAACAGTGTAAGATACCTGCTTGTGAAGAGGAAGGACCAATGTAGCAAGCAACAAAAGTCTGACCTCAGTATGACATCATTGGGCGATGGACTAGCGCCGTCATTGGGCGATGGACTAGCGCCGTGATCTTGAGGTACTAAAACCGCCGTATCGCACAGCTAAGCTTAGTGTAACTCTAGAGGTGTTGCTTGATTTGTCTCAGAAAATCGTGGTGCAAAGAAGAGCAAAAAAATAAAAATTATTTTCGCAAAATGTCTTCAGCTGTCGTCTTCCTGGTTCTGGGAACACAGGGCTGGCACTAGATTCTACCTGTTACCCCACCACAGAGGGCAAAAAGAATGGCGTTAACCATTCTGCTGCCAGCCCAGCCTTCAGAAGACAAGGAGGCAAACTCTTTAGTTTGACCCTTACCCACCAGCCATAATGGCCCCATGCATTGGAGCACTCCCTTCCTATCCAAAGGCAGGTGGGCAAATAGGGCACACTGTGCTGGAATTCTGAAGCTATATTTTCTATGGTGTGAAGGTATTTCTCCACTCCAGGGTAAATATTCAGCCTCCCCCCCACTCCCCTTTCTCTTCTCCCTCCTTTGCTCTCCACCGCTACCGGGCACCACCATTGACACCACAACCCTCTTCCTCCCCAGCCACAGAGGGGATGACTGTTTTTCTGTCCTAGGACCACCTTCCAGAAGATCTGCAAACAGGGCATACTTTTGAGGGTGTGCAGGTGGCCTCTTTTAACCCATTTTTTCCTTCTCCCTGGCTTCTTCATTTTTTGGGGACCGCTGCTGCATTCCCGCTCAGTGGGGGGAACCTTGCAGCCCATCACTACGCAACCTGCACTGCTGATCCTCTTCTGTGCCGCCGGCCCTCAATAACACAGCAGCGAAAATTGCTATATACATGCAGAACGTATAGATAATATAACTGGTGCCTTCCTCAATCCTTACTTTGAAAATGTGTGTCTTACTCTACGTCTACAGTCATTTCACAGTATGCTTTATGTACTTAAACGGGTTGTACAGGATTAGAAAAACATGGCTGCTTCTTTCCAGTAGCGCCACAGCTGTCCACAGGTTGTGTGGCATTGCAGCTCATTCCCATTTATTTCAATGGAGCTGAAGTGTAATACCAGATGCATCCTAGGCTCCACTAGCTTCACTTACCATTTGCCAGCAACTAATCCAGTTATCCTGCCACCAATACCCACCTGGCAGTTTACCAGCTCAATGAGCCAGTTGTGGTTGTAGATATCTTTGTCTTGACAGGCGGCTTTGCCACACAACTGCTCACTGACTCCAGACTCTTCTTCTGTGAACACTACAAACTTATCCGTCTCTTCAATGAGCTTCTGTAACATGTCTGCTCCTAGAGTCAACCGTGGGGACAAAAGTCATCAATCAGTAGGTGACAAAAAAAACTGAGCTGCCAGGAAATGTGCCTTTACATTAGTTAAAGGGGATATCCAGGCTTTTGAAATTGATGGCTTATGCTTAGGATAGGTTTTCATGATCAGATTAGTGGGGTCTGACTCTCAGCACTCCCACCAATCAGTTGTTTGAAGGCGCCGCAGAGCTTGTGAGAGCGCTGCAGCCTCTTCAATGTACTTTGTGCAGTGGCTGTTTTGTGTAATGCAGCTTTGTTCCATTCATTTGAATACCAAGTATTGGACCCCCACCAATATATTGATGGCCTATCCCAGAAATAAAACATCAATTTTAAAAACCCTTTAAAGGTCTAAGTAGTAACAGGTAATAAAGCCAACGTCTTGTACCTCCTGACGGAGACCTCTCAGTCCGCCCAGTAACTACAGGTGGTGCAACTTTTTTGGGTGGAGGAAAGCTGCGCATGGAGCCTCGTTTTAGTTTCTTAGCTTGCAGTTGGGTGTCAATTTTTAGTCCTTTTAAGGCCTCAGTGGAAAGATTGCGCTTCAATATGGCTGCTTTCTTGTAGCCGTCATACAGTCCAAATGCTATATCTCTGTTCAAAGTTGTCCATGATGCACGAAGATCGACCAGATGCAGGCGGTGGGTGTAGGTTGGGTTCTCCTCACCGGTGGCAGACAACTCCTATCAAGCAGTAAAACAAACTTTAGAAAACTGGTTGGAGAAATAAATATACTTGTGTGCAAATTTAGGACCTTTTTTTTTTTTTTTTTTAAACTTTTTGTAAATAAAACACTAATACTTAGTAACGACTGTGCAGAATTACCAAGGGAAAAAATAAATTGGCCGCTTTCAGTACAATAATCGTCCTATTGGTAAATGGATGCACTGATCATAAGGGATCGACTTTGTGAATATGTGCGCTTCTCTCACGTTCTCACCTGCCTTTCGTAACTCAGTGAAGACAGGCTGAGCAGATGGGTTTTCTGCACTAGATTGTCAATCTGGTGATCCGCGTTTTCATCACAAGCAGAAGCCATCAGATGCACGGTTACTAGGTTTAATTTGCTGGTCATCTGTGGCACACTCCATTCTGAGATTAAGCGACGCATTACTGTGCCAGCTGTCAGGGAAAGGTTACATCACGCATCAAAACACGATTACAAAAACAGGACACCAACCGCTGAATACCCATTTTAGGCTATTAGACAAATAAAAGAACATTCAAATTTATCTGATGAAGTTGGCCAGTCTGTAGTTATGTATGGGGACTTCTATGTAACTAGTGTAAAACAGCAGTCAGCATGCAAACACTGCATAGGAGTGCACATAGCACAGGTCTTACCCCGGGGGCTAGTGTAGTAAAGGGAATCTCTCACCATCTTTTTGCAGCCTTCTGGCTGAAAATACTGGAAGAAAAGGTGCTGCACGCAGCGCATTTTCTTCTGCCCAAAAGCTGGGCAGGTTGGCAGAAAACGTACTGACCCCATTACAGTCAATTGGGTCCACCTGTTGCTGTTCGGAACCGTTCAACCGCGGAGATTCCCCTTTCCTGGTCTCCCAATGGAGCAGGAAAGTGAAGTTACTGGCGCAGTTGTGAAACCACCCTAAAATAGTGACATTCATTGGGATTACATTGCTGTATGTATCTGTGCAGTAGTTTGGAAGCAACTTGCATTATATAAGTATCAACCACCCAGAGAACTACAAGAAGAAGTCTTCAATATTCATGAGCTGCAGGCGAGTCCCGACCACCAACCACTGATTGACAACTTGTCTTTATATGCACAGTAACAGGCAGACAATAGTCATTTTTCAGTGGCTGGAGGGTGGGGAGGATGTGGTTAGCCTGCAACTCATGAATATCAAGGACTACTTCTTGTAGTCTTCTACGTATGTGCTGCTACGGATAAAATGTACATTTTTCCCAAACTATTTCACAGATACATACAGTAGACATATCACTGCAATCAATGTGACTGCTATGCATTCCTCAGAGAGGGCTGCAAAAAGATGGCGACAAATTGGTCTCCCATTAAAGATGTTTATGATAAATGTGGGGGCCAACCATTGGGACCCCTAGCAATGCTGAGAACAATAACCTCAAATGCCCATGTGAATGGAGCGAACGTGTGCATGCATGAACACCACTCCATTCAATTCTTTGGGACGAAAGAAGATCAATACGCTCAGCGTTCTTCCCGGTCCCACATGTGAACGCACGCCACCACTCTATTCACATGGGGCTTTCAGGTTATGTTTCTTTCCACCATCACTGGAGGTCCCTGTGGTCAGACATCAGTTATATGACTTTAGTAGGAACAGCCCTTTTAATTTCAATCATGTTGATATTACAGGGTTTATGGATTAGTAAGAAAAATCCTTTATCATATGGCCCGGTATGGGTATTTTTTTTCTATATAATTTGCCAAAAACAAGAACAAATCTTAGAAAGACTGTCCTAAGATATTGTTTTGTCTTGGGTTTTAGTAAAGAAACACAAATTATTAGAGATCTCGGAGGTTACTATTCCTGTTACTTACCTTGTGGGATCAGCCTCTGCACTCCCCGGGTAAAGATTTCCCCCTGGCTGCATTCAACCTGAATTCCACGCTGTTGTGCAAACGATGCCCAGTAGTGGATCTGGAAATAGCAGCGATACAGCGGATCCCATGAACTTTAGGTTTTCTTGTTATTGTTTTTGCATTTTTTTTTAATAAGGGGTTAATAGGTCCCCAATACTGACCTGCAGTTGTGGAAATAAGGCGGTGTATGAAAGCTGCTTATAGTGCTGACCCAGCTTCTTTTTTCCTGGCTTCAAGTTATTAAAAAGCTTCCCACGGCAGATAGGACGGCTCACGCTGCTCCACGTCGCCCAGAAATTCTGCATCCAGCGTAAGGTACTGCTGTAGACCAATATGCGAGGCTGGCAGATGTCTGAGTAAAAAACAATATACATCATTTGGAAAAAACTCTTGCAAAATGCTCATTCTCCCTGTGGAGAAGGGCTGTTTTTACAAGATATCTCACCCAGCTAACCAGAACCCTACATGGTACTGATAAAGTGCAGAAACTCTGAAACAGTGCTGCCCATGGACGGGTATGTTCAGTGCGGGCCTTAGGTTGGATGGTGCTCTGTCTGGTATTCTCTCTGACTGTTTCCATAACTTGGAATCACAGAGGTGAGGGAAAAAACAAAGACATTCACAGAAAAAACCAAAAATACAATACCTGCTCCTCCACATTATTGTCTGGCTGACTGCATATCTCCAGGGCTTACAGCCATTGCGCCTGCCCTACGGCGATTGTGCCTGCCTTATGGCGATCGTGCCTATGGCGACCGTGTCTGCTTTGCAGACCTTCAGGTATTGTATTTTGGGCTTTTTATGTGAATGTTTCCATAACTTGGAAAATGAAGGGAACAGAGTAGCGCACTATGCTAGGCTATTTCCGTAGCTCCCATTCACTTCAATGACAGTTATGGAAAAAGTGCTCGGCTCCGAAATTGTGGCCTGTAGTCTTGGCGTCAGTTTCCCATATGGGCTATGAAAGGTTGAGATGGGAAAACTCCTTTAACACCTTTCTGGTTTGTTAAAATAATGAAAAAGTTGTCAATAACCTGTCATGGATGAGTTATGAAAAAGGCTTGCTCACCACTTCAAACTGGCTACACTATATAACATTTAACCCTTTCCAATCCAATTTCTATCCTGGTTTTCCTAGGGGGCTTACTCTTTTTCTGCCATTATACAACAGCGCTATCTGCTGGCTAAAGCCAGTACTGCATGAGGCGACACATTGGATAGGCTCCGAGAGGAGAGAGGCTGGCAAAATACAGTAAGAGAACCCCGACAGGCATCTTCCAACATCAGAGCTGTACAGCCTTAAATCATAATGTCTTTAGACGTCAGACAGTGGATTGGAGAGGGTTAAAAGAACCTGTCACCAGTACCTGTCCTACGGGGACACTTACCATGTCTCAGAGATAAATGAAGAGAAGAAAGTATCACAAGTTATTTGGCATCTACCATCTTAGCCACTGGGTAGCATTTAGTGGGCCCGTATAATATTCTTCTCTGCTCTCCCTACTTCTTTAACCCCCTAAAAGTCACATTAAAAATAAAAACAAAAACTCCCAGAAATGTCACTTTTCTTTACTGTAATTTGTGGAGTTTCAAAACCCTTCCTTTATAGAAGAAATCACTGGGTTGATGAAGTGTAGTATTTGAGATTTAAAGCAACTGTTAAAGGGGTTTTCCCGCTACTTAAAATTGCTTCACCGCTACTCTGCATTTCCTGGTTGCTGCTGACCAGAACATGTGACTGCTGCAGCCAATCACTGGGCACAGCAGTGACCTTCTATAGCTAGTGATTGGCTACAGCAGTCACATGTTCTGGTCAGCAGCAACCAGGAAGTGTGGAGTAGCTGTGAAGCAATTTTAGATAATAGGAAAACCCCTTTAAACAGCAACACGGTGGTCTATTTTCTATCCCCCAGTCAGCATCATGGGGAGGATTGCTTAGTTCAAGACTGTGCCCAAGTTCACTGATGCTATGGACTGTAGAATCATAGAATGGTAGAGTTGGAAGGGACCTCCAGGGTCATCTGGTCCAACCCCCTGCTCAATGCAGGATTTACTAAATAATCCCAGACAGATGTCTGTCCAGCCTTTGTTTGAACACTTCCATTGAAGGAGAACTCACCACCTCCCGTGGTAACCTGTTCCACTCATTGATCACCCTCACTGTCAGATAGGAATGAATTTGGTGACAATTTTCATTAAAGTGAATCCATCACCAAGTAGTGACAGACTGGCTGAGGTCATCACTGGGTCTCTTATGTCAGCCTGCCGTGTAGTTGAGTGCAACTTATACCTTGTTAGTTGAAGTGCCTGAATTGTTATTCATGATCTGGGGGCTCGCTCCACCCTCAAGGTACTGATTGACAGTTTACTCCCTATGATGATGCATAGATATCTGTCAATCAGTGACTGGAGGCTGCGGTTAACCTGCCGCTTATGGATACCAAGGACTCCTTCCTTACAGATGATGTGAGCACTAAATTACTTATACTCAGTAGTGGAGTAGACAGGGCATAGACTCCAATGCATGTCAGAATGAAAAGTGCTATTCAACAGTAGACCTACCAGTATGGGACTGGGTTAAATCCATTTTGATCGAGAGTATGAGGTTCTCAGAGCGAAAGGCACGATAAGAGTCATGAGGCTGAATGGCAGAGAACTCCGTAATGACGTCAGGAGAGCGAAGTGCTACACTATGGTGGTCGTGTGGGTTTCCGTGGCACAGCCACTGCATATCAAAGGTCATACAGAGATCCGGCAAGTGAAGGAAGCAGCAATCATCATACCTACAGATTATAAAACACATGTTATTTAAAGGGGTATTCCCAGAATAATGTTTAATCACCAATCATCAGGAGGGGTGAAAAAACTCAGATCGGGAGGAGTCCCCCCCCCCCCCCACCAGGAGTTACTATTTTACTGTACAATGCCTCTACGAGGTTGTTAATAAACATACTAACAAGAATATGGCCCAGTACTCACCCCTGTAGCGCCCCACTAGTAATGGTGACCCAATACCAGTTATGATATTTTATTTATATTTAGACGTGCGCAGATATTGTGCCTATAAAAATCTGTAGGACTCTGGTGGCAACCACAAGTGTGGCAGATGGCTAGTCACTGAGGGTACATATAGGAGTATTCGGCTTTGCACACTCACTTGGAGGCTGTGCGCACATTGACATCTAAGTCCCCTTTAAAGATGAACTGCCCGGGATTCCAGGCAAACTTCAGCCGGCTCCACTCCCAGTGCATGTTCTCAGTGGTATTATATGGGTCCTAGGAAGAGGAAAAAGAAATATGTTACATTCCCAGACTTGTACAGACACATAGTGATGCTGTAGCTGAATCCTTTACCTCTGTTGCCAGTTGATGAAGGTTAGCTTGTTCAATGTCCATGCTGAAATGCCCATGAAGCAACAGCCGGCTCTTGTCCCACCATGGTAACGGAGCACTGGGATCCACAGAAGGTTTGGTAAGAAGGTCGACATACTGCCCTACCAAGGTCCAGGCTGGGTCCCAACATGGTCCCCAAACTATGGTGTATAGCTGGATTTCAGCTGCAAAATAAACCCACAGTTACATCTAACAATCTCAAAAGTCATTTCTGATGATTGCAAAAGCAATCATTGACTTTAAAAGGGATATTCCTATTTTGAGCATCCACGGCATATCGATAGTCAAACTACTAATGACCACTTGTCCGTCCGTGAGTGAGTTACATGCTTCGTCCCTGATCACGACGGTGATGTCATCAAAGTTCCTTCATCTCGAGTCAATGAGTTACATGCTCCGCCCCTGATCACATAACCGTGACATCATCACAGGTCCTATTCCATAGCAACTGAGGTCGTGGGGGTTTGTAGGGAATGCATAACTCACTCACTAAGGATGATCTCCGGATGAAGGACCTGTGATGATGTCACAGTCATGTGATTAGGGGTTGAGCATTTAACTCACTCCGAATGATCAGGGGCGGGGCAAGACTGGGTGAGTTACATGCTCCACCCCTGATATCAGAGCTGGAAGAGCACTTTAGTCAGCTATCTCTGGTAGTCCCATAGAGATGAATGAAGCACATCATGCACATTTGACCCCCACTGCTCCAATTATACAAGGGGACACCGGACTCCCACCTTTGTGATCGGTGGGGATCCCAGTGGTGGGACCCTCCTCTATCCCTTGAATACGGTAAAAGTTTAAGACTTTGCACTACTCCTTTAAGGAGGCTCTGTTATATTTAAGGTAAAAACTTCACAATCTCTTTTTTTTCTGTTTTAGTTGCTTGTAGTTAGTTTATAAATCATTCTTTCATTAAAAGGGTTGTCTATGGTTATAAAAACATGTTGTCCCAACACAGCGTCACCCTTGTCTGCGGGTTGTCTGGTATTGCGTCTCAGTTCCCATTCATTTCAATGAACACGAGTTGCAATACCAGACACAACCCTATGGACAAGGGTGGTGCTGAGTTAGGAAGAAAGCAGCCATGTTTTTCTAATCCTGGACAACCCCTTTAAATAGAAATCGGCTGCCCATTTCAAGGCTCTTTTTATACATAAGAGCCAGTGTGAGGAAAAGCAGAGATGCAGTTTAAAGCATGGTGGAGGGCCAGAAAAGGTGCCTGGATGTCATAGTATTTCATACTGTAATAACGAAAAGCGGCAATGTGACCAACACTAAAGGAAATAAAAAAACACAGGGAAAAAAAATAAGGTCCTTTTACATGGGACGATCTGTTGGGCACAGATGCCTGATAGGTCGTCACAGCGATAATAGTTTCTGTGATTTTACATAGAAACGATCATTGCTGACTGAATGGTGGCGGAGCGGGGATCATCGCGGGCCATCCGTCTCCATTCACAGTAAACAGGCGGTCGTTCATAAGTGAGCGACTACCTGTTTATACAGGACGATCTGCATACGGAAACTAAACGACGAACAAGAAGCAAATGAATTCTCATTCGTCGTTCAGTCGGTGCATGCGGGAATCCCAGTGCTAATAGCTCTGTGTAAAAGCGCCTTCAGTCATAGTGACTTACAGGGTGAGAAGCTGGAAAATACAAAACAACAGTTATGATCACTTACAGTGGAAGTCATGGAAGAACTTTAGTGGTGGCATGTTCCTTTCCACGGTTGAATCGCCCCACGGAGCCCCCAAATTTATGATCTGCTTTCTGCGAGCGCTGGCTGGTCCAGTCTGCTCCGCACCGAGCAGCCGCCCAGAAAGATGCCAGTCCCGGATCTCAAAGAGGTATCTAGGATAATCACGGATGCGCACTGAAATTAAAGGATATGAGTAAAAAAAAGCAATCAACAAGCGTGCAAATACATTCTAACTAAAATGATACAGACAAAGGGAAAATATTAATAATAATAATAAACTTTATTTGTATAGCGCCAACATATTCCACAGCGCGGAATATTAGGCCAAGGGTCATTTTTCATACAGATAGCGGCTACAGTGCCCAGTACAAATAAAGCCGTAAGATTACAGGCCACAGAGGTGGAGAGGAGGTGCCCAGCTAAAGAGCTATAGCGGACCCCCAGGAAGGGAAGAGGAGGGAGAAGTGACCGTCCATAGAAGCGTTTTAACTTGACCACCCCAAAGATAGCAAGAGTGACCCGCTAGGGATAGTGTGCAGAATAAGAAAGTAGGAGAAGGGAGGGATTGCTCCGATCTTAAGGAGGAGGAGCAGGCGAACTATGGCTGGCAGGTCACAGTTGAGTTAGCACTAAACTGTGCCTCCTTGTCTTCTGTTTGCCCTCCTCGGCAGGGTAACAGGGAGAGACCAGTGCCAGGCCAGTAATTGCAAAGCTAGTAGAAAGGAAAAATAAAAAATAAACTGAAGCAAGACTGGCAACAGAGTTCTGCCTCCTACAAACACTAAGCTAAAACTGATTAGCTTGGTGCCTGCAGGAGGAGTATAGTTGGTAGGAGGAACTAACACTCTTGGTTACAATCCACCTCCTAGAGGCAGCAGCTATACCCACAGTTTTTGGCCATGTCTCCCAATGACACGGACAAAAAAAAATTATGTTTTTGTGTTGAAAAAGCACTCTAAGGTACTGGGCACTATGGGTCTCCTTTCCTCTTAACTTGCTGCCTACTGCCTGTTGTCAAGAATGTTCACTCCGTTATTGGAGATAGCAGAGAAGAAAACATTAAGTGTAGAAAAGGGAGGAATCATCCTGCTTATTAAAGTCTACGACAGAAGAGAAAAGGGAGGACGAAAGAAAAGAGAAGCAGAGGCTCAGACAGACATGGTAAAACTAATGATGAATGATTTACTGCTATTTATGAACATCTCCACTGTTCAGTACTGCTGTATAGTTTTGCTATCCTTTTTGATATGTCTTTGTGTGCTACAGACAGTTAGGAAACAGAATCTGCAGTTCTCTGTGCAGTGTATAGAGCAAAGTACAGCAGAAGGCTCCTCACACCAGTTCTGAGAGAACGGAAATTTACACCCTGCGAGAAAATGCAGAAAAATGTAGGCTACAAGTCACATAATGTCCGGAAATAGTGTTATTCCTTATATACACACATGATAGCTTATTCTGAAAAGCCAAGTGCATTTTAAATGAGCCTGATCAAATGAGCCTGATTGGGCCATATAAGACCACCCTTAGGCCACTTCCAGAGGAGTTTTGACCTCATATTTGGTCTGTGCATACCTAGTAAGAAATAAAATCAATGACAGCAAATAAGGAGGCAAATACAGACCAAACAATGATGAACTACTGATGACATAAGGTTGCAACGTCTTCTATAACACGTCCGTATTAAAGATCACTATTATGGAAATACTGCAATTCGTTCGAGTAAAACTCTTCTTAGCATGAGCTTCCAGAATGTTGGCTACATAGATGACAGCTCAGGTCCAATATATATGACCAGTTCCTTTTGTATAGCTACGTTATGCCAAAATCAGTGTATATACTGAATTAATTAGGCTACTTTGTATTAATAAGTATTTTTCTTAACCCTTTACAATCCACTGTCTGACATCTAAAGACATTCTGATTGAAGGCTATACAACTCTGATGTCAAAAGACGTCCGGCAGGGTATTCTTACTGTATATTACTGGCAGCTCTGTTGTCGGCGGCCTCTCCGACACGTCACATACCGCAGTACTGGCTCTAGCCAGCAGATGGCGCCATTGTATAATGGCAGAAAGAGAAACACCCCTGAATCCAAAATTGGATTGCAAAGGGTTAACCTGCTTAGAGGAAGCGGATTCTCACCATATTAAGGCGCACTCACCGTAAAAGGTTTTCAGAGAGCACTTCATCATGCGACACCACTGGATCACAAGGGGTAGCTCCTCGGAGGGGAAAGGACTGATACTGTCAATGTCTCTCATATTCTCCAATACTTTGTCCGGTCCATGGAGAGACTCATCAGCTAAGGCCACTATTTCAAGATCTGACATAGTCCAGGTTAGGACAGACTTCCGCATGGGGGTATTGCTGTAAAGGCGACGGGAGCGTTGGATATAGATTTCAATGTTTTTCTTTTCCAAGGACGTGTAAAGTTCTTCAATTTTTCGGGCTGGCAGTAACTCCCCGTGTTGCTTTCGAAGGGCAGCGACCTTGTCGTCGAGCAGCCTTAACCTTTTGGCGCTCTCCTTACTCTCATCTTTCATAAGCTCATAATTATCTCTCAGCTTCACTTCAAAGATATCGTCCAAGAAGGCAAAGGAAAATTGTTTAACTCTTAGTACAAGATCCGGAGGGAGAGGCTCCGGCCGAGTCCGTGGAGAACGATGAAGACCTTTAAGCCACTTCTGCACCCCTATGGCCTTATCAAGTATGCAGGAGAAGTCGTAGCGGTGGGGAAACTCAATGGACACATTGTTAATATCCAAGACCCAAGCGCGATTCCTCTCGGTTCGTAGAGAATTAAAGTGGCTTCGATGTAACAACATTTCTTCCAGTTCAGGCATTCTCTGGGCCTCTACGTCTTTAAACATAAAGATATTGTGACCATCAGCATTGACTGTCACTTCAGGAGTTCGCAGCTGAAGAGAGCCTCCATGCTGACTGACCCAGATCCTCTGGGCTCGGCACAGAAAGTAATTCTCCTGGCAAACCGCAGCGTGTAGCTTCACCGAACTCAACTCTACTGTTATCTGCATCCCCTTACGATGAAACCCCGGGCTTTCTGCCACTGGACTGTATACCTGCGGAGGCGATGAAGGTGAACACTCCCCTGACAAGTCTCTGTCTGACTCGGATAGCTGCGATCTCCTGTCTAAGGTGGTGATCAGCAGATCCCGACTCTGCAGGGTAGATAATGTGTGCTGATACAAGTACATGTGATCCCAGGGACTCCAGTGTAAGACCAGCTCCTCCGCGCACTGCACCTGTATACAGAGGGAAAGAACCTTTATCAGCATCTGGCAACATTCTAGATTTTCACATACTAAGGGCTCATTCACATGACCGTGATTTCACCACGTATTACGCAGGTGAAGCATGGCCGCGTGATACGCGGTGAATGGGTCCCTCGCGCTGATCTCCGTCGCTGCTGCAGGCTGCTGTGTCCTCCTGCATGCCAACAGAGCAGTTCTTTCTGATAGCAGCGCTTGAATTCCCCCCCGCCTCCAGCAAGCTAATGCTCCGATTGGGTAAGCGAGCGCCACGTCAGTCAATGAGAGCTGGTGCTCGATTAACCAATCACAGTCATTCATTGAATGACATCATAGAATGACACTGAAGCCTGCCGGAACACCACAGCCCAGAGTGAGGGACGCAAACGCCGGCTGCTAGGTGAGTATTTTTTTTTAACATGTGGTGTAGCTAGGGCTTATATAGTGCACTTGCTGCCATACATGGCCATAGCCGGCTCACGCAGGCCGATAGAATGCTGCATGATCCACACAGTGTTTTACCCATAGGGTCGTGTGAATGAGCCCTTACACAAATTAGAAGTCAAACCATTGTGTTAAGATTTATAAATCAACCCTTATAGCGTATGTGTCCCCTGCAACTCTGGTTTGGCAGCTATATAGCACTTAGTGATGACGAGAGTAACCCTTCGGAGAGGACCCCTTCGGTCCCCTCATTACTTTAGCTGCAGTACTATTTGCCATAATTTTGCGACATCTCTCCTTGAAATTTAGCACAGAGATCCTCTCTATGAGCGATATCTTGGCAAACAACTAATGACTAGAGATGAGCGAGTATACTCGCTAAAGCACATTACTCGAGCGAGTAGTGCCTTAGCCGAGTATCTCCCCGCTCGTCTCTAAAGATTCGGGGGCCGGCACGGGTGACAGGTGAGTCGCGGCGGGGAGCGAGAGAGATCTTCCCTCCGTTCCTCCCCACACGTACTTTAGGTCTTTATGTGAAGAAAATGAGTGTAAAATTATCAGGGCGCATAGTCAAATTCTATTGTACCAGCTAGTTATCTGTACAGCGATATCTGAGCGCGAGACAGGAAGAGGCACGAATGTAAAGGAAGAACTGCAACAAAACCTTCCTACCTCTAAAGCGTGAATAGTGGTGTAGTAAGACACAGTCAGAATAGAGAAGTAGAGGAATGGCTCCTTATGCTCCAGAGCTTTACAACATGGCTCCATGTTCTCAGTGATGGATTTCAATAGAGATGTGGCCACACCTTGCAGGCTGAGACTGCAGCTCTCGGCGCTGCCTACTAAAGTCAGCAGGTCTATTCTCACCTGAGCGGCACCTAAAATAAGTCATCATTGAAATGGCATACATTTTTACATATAAAGATATAAAAAGACACAAACAAACCAATTCAATTCTCCATCTGCAAATCTGTATGAACCTGTAAATTCTGCTGTTCTAAATCATGTTCCTTAAAGGGGCTGTCCAAGAATGCCATGAATGGCGGCTGTCCGTGCAAACTATAGAAATATACTCTTTGTGAAAAAAAAAGCCCCTAGAAGTTGTTTTTTTACTGCACAATTTGGCATACAGTTACATCTCGGACAGATATGCGAAGAGATGTGGTGTGATTAGATGAACAGTCTTGCCATCTTGACTTGCAGGAAGGCTGCCTTCCAATAAGTGGCACTACAAAGGGATTGTTCCATCTCCTTATTTGTATTTGCATAAGGGATGGCTTTATAAGTCTCCTCACTAGGTGGTCTCCCCAGGATTAAACCATACCCTTCCTGACCAATGTATTAAGAGGCATGTCTCTCAATAAATTAGGCGAGTCTTAAAGCCCTTATACACAGACCGACAGTCACTGCAAGAGCGTGGACATCACCGCTAGGGTCGTCAGCGTTCGTGCAGAGCATTTAAACTGAAAGTCCTGCCGCCGTCTCGCGAGTCAGTTGTTTAAGCTGACAGAAAAGTCAGCTTAAACAACCGCTAACGACAAGTGAGTGTTCGTTTAACTTCACACGTAACGATTATCGCTCACTTTCGGATTTAGAGCGATCATCGTTGTGCGTAAATGGGCCTTTACACTCACAGGGATCATATTAAGACCAGTGTATGAAACGCCGGTCTTAATAAATCTCCCCCATAGTTACCAGACTTACTGTCTGCAAAAAGAAATTATTACGTTCCTGATAGCAGAGAGAAAGTGGATTATTTTCATTCAGTGTATAAAAAAAACTTGACTTACCTACTAAAGTGGACAATGTAAACAAGTTCACGTCTTCCACCCGGGCATCCACTTTCCAAAGAAGGGCCAACTTGCTGCTGAGATCCCCACTCGGGGAAAGAGGAGAGAGCGGGCCTTGTGAGGCTGGTACATGATGTTTAGATGCTACAGGCATCAGACTCAGCACACGGGAGAGACATTCTGTACATGTATCTGAAAACTCTACCTGTAGTCCTTGCACAGTGGATTCTATGAAGAGTGTGTCAGCTTGCATAATACCTACTACACCCAGTGCTTGGTTGTAGCTGCCCTGCAAACAAACAATTAGCTAGGGTTATACAAGCAGAATACAAAAAAAAGAAAAAGCCAACATCGGTAGCTTTTCTGAAGTGCGTAGCTTCACCTTTAGACATCATTTTACAGTCTATATAGATATGACCTACATAAAGAAGTTGAGCAACTATACTTGTACAGATACGGAGGTACAGCTTGTATTATAGCGGCTGTTACTAGAATCAGTCAACGCTCACAGAAGCCCCCTTACCATGTAATCTGCTGCACTACAAAAGGAGTTAAAGCCCCATTCACATGCAAAGATGATCGCTCAAAATTCGTTCAAAAGATAGTTTGATTGACAATTTGAGCGATCATTTTGCATAAACTACTAATGGGCACTAATGCCCATTAGTAGTTTATTAGCTTCATTTGCATGTAAATGAGGCTCCTTCGCAATATGCAGATAACAGTGGTCTGTTATCTGCATACAGCTCCTTTGTTCTGCTGCAGAACTGCAGCTGCAAACAACTCAGCGTGCAGTCCGTGCTATCACGAACTAAGGATTTCATGTGAGCATGAAATCCATAGTTCAGCAGTAAAGAAGGTATGGCTTTGTGGGAAGTGGGGAGTGACCTAAATGTGATATTGTACGTCAAAATTGGCGTAAACTAAACCAATAGGTGTTATAGTGTGCCTGATTTAAACAAATTTGCGAGATAATCGTAACGTGTAAACGCTCAGCCATCGTGCACTATTCGTTTATCGCTGAGTTTCAGCCTGCATAAAAATGGCATTTATTTTGTTTGCTTTTCGCTTCATTTAAATGTCATTAGTTCAGTCTTTGAAAGACTGAACAACTGGAGAGGAGGGGTGATTGTCTGATTTGCATAAACACAATGACTACTTGCTAGAGATGAGCGAGTATACTCGCTAAGGCACATTACTCGAGCAAGTAGTGCCTTAGCCGAGTATCTCCCCGCTCGTCTTTAAAGATTTGGGGGCCAGCGGGGGGCGGGGAACGGCGGGGAGGAATGGAGGGGAGATCTCTCTCTGCCGCTCTCCCCCGCCACTCCCCGCCGGCCCCCGAATCTTTAGAGACGAGCGGGGAGATACTCTGCTAAGGCACTACTCGCTCGAGTAATGTGCCTTAGCGAGTTTGCTCGCTCATCTCTACTACTTGTTTATTCATGCCAGCAGAAGACAATGGCTTATCTTCACACAAATTAAA